>NC_057805.1:422774954-423009192 GCF_018294505.1 Triticum aestivum | reverse complement strand
TTTGACTTTTTTTTAATAATTCCGAGGTGCAGAAAAAGAAAGAAAAACAAATACTAAACAGACTCCAAAAATCTTGAAATAAATTTTCCCCGTCTTCTAAAAATAATCCGGACAAGGTGAACATTTATTTGGGCCTAAAATGCAATTTTGAAAAACACATAATTTCCTAATTCAAATAAAATAGTGATAAACTCTGAATAAAAATCTTATTTGATTTTAATATTAAATCTCTGATGTTTCTTTATTTTGAGGAAGTCATTTTATCCTCTCTCTTTTATTTTTTTATAAAATAAATATTTCAGAGAAAAATCATTAAAATCAAACGATCCTCTTTTCAAAAATTTGAGAAAAATTCGAATATGAAATAAATTGAAATCCCCAACTCTCTCCGTGGGTCCTTGAGTTGCGTGGAATTTCTAGGATCAAATCAAAATGCAATAAAATATGGTATGCAATGATGATCTAAAGTATAACATTCCAAATTGAAAATTTGGGATGTTACATTGCCTGGCAGCGGGCTGATCCCCTACAGTTTGTGGTCTTCCTCCCTGTCGATCTTCTTCTTCATGCATTTGTAGAATGGGTGGATGACGCTGGTAGCAACATCCGCCAAGGAGTCATACTCTTTTACAGTGCCTGGAAGTCTGTAGAATCGCTGAATGTTGGTGAAGTTCTTGGGGTTGATCTCCAAACCAGACTTGTTCAGCATCAGCTTGTCACCTTCAATGCTGAAACCGACAAATGTGTACAATTCTCCTCCTGCAGGAACTCTTTGAGGCACTTGGGCCTGCAAGGGGGAGACACATATTGAAGATTAGTGTTCTTTTTTGAAGATTTAATTCTTCTGTTTTTTTGGTTTACAAGTGATAATCCATAAGGTAGATGCTTATATAGTATAAGTCATGGATAAATGTAGTTCAGAAACTAATACACAAAGTTGTGAAATTAAATTCAACTACACCTTGTTATTTTTCTTTTTTGGTATCTTCAGTGCTTCACCAAATGCTTCACCAAGTTCAAGAACCTATTTACCAGAGTCAATGATCTATGTGCTGCTTACTTCAAGTTTAGTTTTCTTTTTGTTGAATAAAAGACCTATACCAGTGCTTCAACAAGTTCTTACTTTTTTTTGCTACTGAAAATAACATCAGACAAGGTTCAGAAACTACTTTCGTACATCAAGTTTAGAAACATCTTTTAATACATCAACTCTATAAACTACACTAGTGCATCAAGATCAGAAACTATGCTAGTACATCAAGTTCAGAAATTAATCTGGTGAAACAATTTCAGATGCTAATCCAGTGCATCAGTTTCAAAATATATTATAGTGCATCTACTTGAGAAACATGTACTCGTGCATCCACTTTCACAAACTACAGTAGTTTCATCTAGTTGGGAAACAAGTTCAAAGAAATTTTCAGGGAGTAGTACTAGTAGAACAGATGAATGAAGAGTAGTATGGATCACCATTATTTGGCCGCTGCGATGTGGTACACCAAGCAGAGTTCCTCCACGCATAATTGCAGGACTGTTGCCATCTGGGGAGGTTCATCTTTTGTGGTAAACTCCACATCAACTCCGATGAAGCTAGGATACAAGCCGCCGCCCTTCATCCTCAGCCTGCTCATCATCTCGTCGGCCTTGTCTGGTTTGCTGGTGCAAACGATCTCCAGTGTCTCCTTGCCGTGGAGCTCAACCCCTGTGAGGGTTTTGGTGTACTCGTGCTTCTCGCAAGGGACGTGAACGTCATCGAGGTTGCAGCTCTTGTCGGACGTCTCGTGACGATGACGCTTGGTAGATGGTTCCTCCACCATTGCCCTCCTCCGGCGACTGTGGGCTTGGAAGAGAGAAGTTTCTAGGTTGTTTGTAGTGGAGACGGAAGCGGCAACAATGGTTCTCGGAATGGAATGAAGCAGAGATGGAAGAAAATGAGGGCGTGGACGGGGATGTGTGGGAGGTGTTCCGTCGGGGGCGTGGGGGTAGTGGTCGTGGGGTGCAGTTGCAGTCCGTTGTGGAAACCGCCCAGTGGGTGGCGCGGGCGGTGGCCTGGAAGAACCAACCGTCCAAGCCAATTTCATTGCCAGGGTATTAATCTGGTCGCACTGAGTAGTCTTGTCAAGCTGTACTTATCAACTGCTAATCACACTTGCTCGTCTCAGGGTCAGTGATGATGGCATTTTGTACTGTTTGAGTGACGTTATACTTTGTGATGTTTTTCAGTGTGGAGGTTAAGTCTTTTTTTTTGCATTGAAGTCTTATATACTAGTTGAACTGAATTTTTTTCAGTGCACTGCGAGTTGTTGCTCAAAACTGAGACTTATTTTTTTTCATCTGTCCCAACCTAAGTTAGGCCTTTATAGTTTTTGTACTCTCTTTTTTGTACTTATTGTTTAGCGTTGCGGGTACTGAATTGTAACTTCATACAGCGTAAGGTTTTTGAAAATTGGTGTCACAGTGGTGTGTGGATGTATCATGAGTGGCCTGATTTTGTAGTATTGATATCATATGTATGTATGAACTGAGATTTTTTTTGGGATGGAGATTATTTACGATGAAATCGTTAGTTGAGCTCTAGTCAGATTTTATATAAATAAGAAATTTAGCATAATTGACAAACAATATCTATTTGAACTTCTTGCATTTTAGTAGTTGAACTTGAAAGTAAAATTTAATTCACTGGTTTAAATTATGTGCATTTAATAGATAGCCTATTAAGTTCTCCGCTTTCCAAAGTTTTGTTGTTTTTCTATCGTATTTTTTTCCTTTTTTTATCATCTAATCCGTGGTGCAGAGCTCAATTTATTTTTATTTTTATTTTTGAATTTAAAATTATTGCCTGCGAAAAGTATTTGAACTTTTGTACATTTAGTTTTCGAACATTTTTTGTTGTAGTTTATTTTTCTTTCTGCTGCGCTCTGCTTTATCGAACATGCCTTATGGGTGGGGTGTTTGGCGACGAGGGAGGCTATTGGGCCCTTTTTCGGCCCAAATTGGCCTCGCGGGTGATTTGAGGACTGCTGGTTGTGCGTGTGGTCTGGGTTTATTCCCACCTCGCTAAGCGAGGGGGCTCTCGACCTGTTTATAAGCGCTAGCAAGTCCAACTGGTTGAACTCCGCTGAATACTTACCTGAGCGCTTATACACGACGCTCGCTCTCTATCATGACCTGTGGGCCCTGGTCGGCTGGCCCAGCGTTGTGCTGATTACTAGGGATTTGCCAACGGTTCCGCTGTGGGCTCGAGCTCAAGTATCTACCTGCGTTAGGGCCTGCCTGTCCTCGGGCGGTCATTTTTTTATTTTTTTGGTTTCAAATCTAGTACTTGACTCCACCAGTAATGTGGACTGATACTTTTGTTGTAGTTCTTGTGAGTTTTCTCGAACTGTTATCTTTTCATTGAGTTTTAGCCTTTTTTTGTTTGTTTTTGTGATTATTCTCAAGGGTCTTCTGGTATTAGTTTTTAGCACTATAGTCCTTGTGTGTAAACTAAATTGTACTATAGCACTATAGTAGCACTGTTGTGCTTAGTCTGACATTTATTTTTTGAGGGATTGCGAACTGATGCTTCTTTGTACTTTTGATTGTAGTAAGTATGTATTGTTCGTTCAAGTGTACTAGTACTATCGTACTTAGTCTGCAAGTGACCAATATAAGTGTGTGATGATGCTTCTTAACTTTTTCTGTTGTAGTACTTGTTAATTTTCTAGCAGCTACATATGAATGAGAACAGTACATGAAGTACTAATATTTTTGTTTCAGTAGAATTGTACATATGAATGAGAATAGTACATGTTGTAGTTTGTGAACAGTACATGAAGTGGCTGCACTAAAATTGTACATATGAATGAGAATAGTACATGCTGTAGTTTGTGAACAGTACATGAAGTGGATGCACTAAAATTGTACTGATTGTTTTCAACATTATGTTTTCCATACAATACTGAATCGAATCTACACATGGAACATCCTTGTGTGATTAGTTGCTTCATAACTAGTACTGAAGAGCAGCCACAAAGTTCCATTCACAAGCTACTTTTGAATTTGAAATGATGCATAAACAAAATACGAAGCTACCAAACTTATATAACGAGATAAGCAAACAATGTACTTGATGACATAAGCAGACTTGTTCAACCGTGACAAGCACGACATAAGTAGACTGGTTCAACCCTGACACACAAGACATAATCAAACTGGTTTAACCTAAAAAGAGCAAACTACAAATTTGAAACAACAAGATAAAAGGCAAGCACAAGCGCAAGCAGCACAAAGGCACACTTTGATGGCTCTACATCCCGCATAGTGGCAGTGGTAGTAGGGGTCAGCCTCCTGCTCTTTTGAAATTTCCCAACCTATTGTGATGTTGTCGATTATCTTCCATGACTTGTACGTAGTGTACGCATCTATTCCTGCGTACTCGATGAGCTTCTCTGGCAGCGGGCTGACCCCCCATAGTTTGTGGTCTTATTTGTCGATCTTTTTCTTCATGCCTTTGTAGAATGGGTGGATGACACTGGCTGCAACATCAGCCAAGGAGTCATACTCTTTTCTGGTGTATGGAACTCTCCAGTTCCGCTGAATGTCGATGTACTTGTTGGGGTTGATCTCCAAACCATACATCTTTAGCTTCTCCTTGTCCCCTTCAATGCTGAAACCGGCAAATGTGAACAACTTCTCATGCTCCAGCATGTCGTTGAGGCGCTTGGGCCTGCAAGGGAGAGACATATTGAAGATTAGTATTATTTTGATGTTTGAATTCTTCAGTTTTTTTGTTTTACAAGTGATGAATCCATGAAGTAGATGCTTATGTAGTATAACTAATGGATGAATGTACTTCAAAAACTAGTAAACAAAGTTCTGAAATTAAATTCAAGTACACCATGTTATTTTTCTTTTTGGGAATATATACAGTTTGAGTCAGTGATGAATGTGCTGCTTCAGTACTAGTTTAGTTTACTTTTGTTGAATAGAACAACACATACCAGTGCTTCACCAAGTTCTTAGTTTTTTGCTGATGAAAATAACACCAGACCAAGTTCAGAAACTACTTCACTACATCAAGTTCAAAAACATCTTTTTAATACATCGAGTGCAGAAACTACACTATTGGATCAAGATCACAAACTACACTAGTACATCAACTTTAGAAATTAATCTTCTGCAAGACTTTCAAATAGTAATACAGTGCATCAGGTTCAAAATACATTATAGTGCATCTACTTGAGAAAGTGCAGTAGTGCATCCACTTTCACAAACTACACTAGTACATCTAGTTGGGAAAGAAGTTTAATGAAATTCTGAGGATACAGTAATAATTAAACAGATGAACCAAATAGGGCAAATGAGTACTATGGTTCACCATTTTGTGGCTGTTGCGATTGTTGGAAATATGCCCTAGAGGCAATAATAAATGGTTTTTATTATATTTCTTTGTTCATGCTAATTGTCTATTGTTCATGCTATAATTGTATTATCCGGAAATCGTAATACATGTGTGAATACATAGACCACAACGTGTCCCTAGTAAGCCTCTAGTTGACTAGCTCATTGATCAACCGATAGTCATGGTTTCCTGACTATGGACATTGGATGCCGTTGATAACGGGATCACATCATTAGGAGAATGATGTGATGGACAAGACCCAATCCTAAGCATAGCATAAAAGATCGTGTAGTTTCGTTTGCTAGAGCTTTTCCAATGTCAAGTATCTTTTCCTTAGACCATGAGATCATGCAACTCCCGGATACCGTAAGAGTGCTTTGGGTGTGCCAAACGTCACAACGTAACTGGGTGACTATAAAGGTGCACTACGGGTATCTCCGAAAGTGTCTGTTGGGTTGGCACGGATCGAGACTGGGATTTGTCACTCCGTGTGACGGAGAGGTATCTCTGGGCCCACTCGGTAATGCATCATGATAATGAGCTCTATGTGACTAAGGCATTAGTCATGGGATCATGCATTGCGGTACGAGTAAAGAGACTTGCTGGTAACGAGATTGAACAAGGTATTGGGATACCGACGATCGAATCTCGGGCAAGTAACATACCGATTGACAAAGGGAATTGTATACGGGATTGATTGAATCCTCGACATCGTGGTTCATCCGATGAGATCATCGTGGAACATGTGGGAGCCAACATGGGTATCCAGATCCCGCTGTTGGTTATTGACCGGAGAGGCGTCTCGGTCATGTCTGCATGTCTCCCGAACCCGTAGGGTCTACACACTTAAGGTTCGGTGACGCTAGGGTTGTAGAGATATGAGTATGCGGAAACCCGAAAGTTGTTCGGAGTCCCGGATGAGATCCCGGACGTCACGAGGAGTTCCAGAATGGTCCAGAGGTGAAGAATTATATATAGGAAGTCAAGTTTCGGCCACCGGGAAAGTTTCGGGGGTTACCGGTATTGTACCAGGGCCACCGGAAGGGTCCCGGAGGTCCACCGGGTGGGGCCACCTATCCCAAAGGGCCCCATGGGCTGAAGTGGGAGGGAAACCAGCCTTTAGTGGGCTGGGGCGCCCCCCATGGGCCGCCCCCCTGCGCCTAGGGTTGGAAACCCTAGGGTGGGGGGCGCCCCACTTGCCTTGGGGGGCAAGTATCCCCCTGGCCGCTGCCCCCACATCCAGATGGGCTCCTGGCCGGCGCCCCCCCCCCTCCCAGGGGGCCTATATAAAGGGGGGAGGGAGGGCAGTATTATTACAGCCTTGGGCGCCTCCCTCCTCCCCTGCTACACCTCTCCCTCTCGCAGAAGCTCGGCGAAGCCCTACCGAGACCCGCTACATCCACCACCACGCCGTTGTGCTGCTGGATCTCCATCAACCTCTCCTTCCCCCTTGCTGGATCAAGAAGGAGGAGACGTCGCTGCACCGTACGTGTGTTGAACGCGGAGGTGCCGTCCGTTCGGCACTCGGTCATCGGTGATTTGAATCACGGCGAGTACGACTCCGTCATCCACGTTCATTGGAACGCTTCCGCTCGCGATCTACAAGGGTATGTAGATGCACTCCTTTCCCCTCGTTGCTAGTATACTCCATAGATGGATTTTGGTGAGCGTAGGAAAATTTTAAAAATTATGCTACGATTCCCAACAGTGGCATCATGAGCCAGGCCTATGCGTAGTTACTATGCACGAGTAGAACACAAAGCAGTTATGGGCGTTGATGTTGCCAATTCTTCTTGCCGCTACTAGTCTTGTCTTGTTTCGGCGGTATTGTGGGATGAAGCAGCCCGGACCGACCTTACACGTACGCTTACGTGAGACAGGTTCCACCGACTGACATGCACTAGTTGCATAAGGTGGCTAGCGGGTGTCTGTCTCTCCTACTTTAGTCGGAACGGACTCGATGAAAAGGGTCCTTATGAAGGGTAAATAGAAACTGGCAAATCACGTTGTGGTTTTACGTAGGTAAGAAACGTTCTTGCTAGAAACCTATACAAGCCACGTAAAAACTTGCAACAACAATTAGAGGACGTCTAACTTGTTTTTGCAGCAAGTGCTATGTGATGTGATATGGCCAGAAGATGTGATGAATGATATATGTGATGTATGAGATTGATCATATTCTTGTAATAGGAATCACGACTTGCATGTCGATGAGTATGACAACCGGCAGGAGCCATAGGAGTTGTCTTTATTATTTTGTATGACCTGCGTGTCATTGAATAACGCCATGTAAATTACTTTACTTTGTTGCTAAACGCGTTAGCCATAGAAGTAGAAGTAATCATTGGCGTGACGACTTCATGAAGACACAATGATGGAGATCATGATGATGGAGATCATGGTGTCATGTCGGTGACGAAGATGATCATGGTGCCCCGAAGATGGAGATCAAAGGAGCATAATGATATTGGCCATATCATGTCACTATTTGATTGCATGTGATGTTTATCATGTTTTTGCATCTTATTTTCTTAGAACGACGGTAGTAAGTAAGATGATCCCTTATGATAATTTCAAGAAAAGTGTTCCCCCTAACTGTGCACCGTTGCGAAGGTTCGTTGTTTCGAAGCACCACGTGATGATCGGGTGTGATAGATTCTAACGTTCGAATACAACGGGTGTTGACGAGCCTAGCATGTACAGACATGGCCACAGAACACACGCAATACACTTAGGTTGACTTGACGAGCCTAGCATGTACAGACATGGCCTCGGAACACGGAGGACCGAAAGGTTGAGCATGAGTCGTATAGAAGATACGATCAACATGGAGATGTTCACCGATCTTGACTAGTCCGTCTCACGTGATGATCGGACACGGCCTAGTTAACTCGGATCATGTTTCACTTAGATGACTAGAGGGATGTCTATCTGAGTGGGAGTTCATTGAGTAATTTGATTAGATGAACTTAATTATCATGAACTTAGTCTAAAATCTTTACACTATGTCTTGTAGATCAAATGGCCCACATTGTCCTCAATTTCAACGCGTTCCTAGAGAAAACCAAGCTGAAAGATGATGGCAGCAACTATACGGACTGGGTCCGGAACCTGAGGATCATCCTCATAGCAGCCAAGAAAGATTATGTCCTAGAAGCACCGCTAGGTGAAGCACCAATCCGAGAGAACCAAGACGTTATGAACGCTTGGCAGCAGCGTGCTGATGATTACTCCCTCGTTCAGTGCGGCATGCTTTACAGCTTAGAACCGGGTCTCCAAAAGCGTTTTGAGAAACATGGAGCATATGAGATGTTCGAGGAGCTGAAAATGGTTTTCCAAGCTCATGCCCGGGTCGAGAGATATGAAGTCTCCGACAAGTTCTTCAGCTGTAAAATGGAGGAGAATAGTTCTGTTAGTGAGCACATACTCAGAATGTCTGGGTTGCACAACCGCTTGTCTCAGCTGGGAGTTAATCTCCCGGATGATGCGGTCATTGACAGAATCCTTCAGTCGCTTCCACCAAGCTACAAGAGCTTTGTGATGAACTTCAATATGCAGGGGATGGAAAAGACCATTCCCGAGGTATATTCAATGCTGAAATCAGCGGAGGTGGAGATCAGAAAAGAACATCAAGTGTTGATGGTGAATAAAACCACTAAGTTCAAGAAGGGCAAGGGTAAGAAGAACTTCAAGAAGGACGGCAAGGGAGTTGCCGCGCCCGGTAAGCCAGTTACTGGGAAGAAGTCAAAGAATGGACCCAAGCCTGAAACTGAGTGCTTTTATTGCAAGGGAAGTGGTCACTGGAAGCGGAACTGCCCCAAATACTTAGCGGACAAGAAGGCCGGCAACGCCAAAGGTATATGTGATATACATGTAATTGATGTGTAACTTACCAGTACTCGTAGTAGCTCCTGGGTATTTGATACCGGTGCGGTTGCTCATATTTGTAACTCAAAACCGGAACTATGGAATAAACGAAGACTGGCGAAGCACGAGGTAACGATGCGCGTCGGGAATGGTTCCAAGGTCGATGTGATCGCCGTCGGCACGCTACCTCTGCATCTACCTACGGGATTAGTTTTAAACCTCAATAATTGTTATTTAGTGCCAGCTTTGAGCATGAACATTGTATCTGGATCTCGTTTAATTCGAGATGGCTACTCATTTAAATCCGAGAATAATGGTTGTTCTATTTATATGAGAGATGTGTTTTATGGTCATGCCCCGCTGGTTAATGGTTTATTCTTGATGAATCTCGAACGTGATGTTACACATATTCATAGTGTGAATACCAAAAGATGTAAAGTTGATAACGATAGTCCCACATACTTGTGGCACTGCCGCCGTGGTCACATTGGTGTCAAGCGCATGAAGAAGCTCCATGCAGATGGACTTTTGGAGTCTCTTGATTACGAATCATTTGACACGTGCGAACCATGCCTCGTGGGTAAGATGACCAAGACTCCATTCTCCGGAACAATGGAGCAAGCAACCAACTTGTTGGAAATCATACATACCGATGTATGCGGTCCAATGAGTGTTGAGGCTCGCGGAGGATATCGTTATGTTCTCACTCTCACTGATGACTTAAGTAGATATGGGTATGTCTACCTAATGAAACACAAGTCTGAAACCTTTGAAAAGTTCAAGGAATTTCAGAGTGAGGTTGAGAATCAACGTGACAGGAAAATAAAATTCTTACGATCAGATCGTGGTGGAGAATATTTAAGTCACGAGTTTGGTACACACTTAAGGAAATGTGGAATAGTTTCACAACTCACGCCGCCTGGAACACCTCAGAAAAACGGTGTGTCCGAACGTCGTAATCGCACTCTGTTGGATATGGTGCGATCTATGATGTCTCTTACCGATTTACCGCTCTCATTTTGGGGCTATGCTTTAGAGACTGCCGCATTCACTTTAAATAGGGCTCCGTCGAAATCCGTTGAGACGACACCGTATGAATTATGGTTTGGGAAGAAACCTAAGCTGTCGTTTCTAAAAGTTTGGGGATGCGATGCTTATGTCAAGAAACTTCAACCTGAAAAGCTCGAACCCAAGTCGGAGAAATGCGTCTTCATAGGATACCATAAGGAAACTATTGGGTATACCTTCTACCTCAGATCCGAAGGCAAGATCTTAGTTGCCAAGAACGGGTCCTTTCTGGAGAAGGAGTTTCTCTCGAAAGAATTGAGTGGGAGGAAAGTGGAACTTGATGAGGTGATAGTCACCCCTTCCGTGCCGGAAAGTAGCGCAGCGCAGGAAAATGTTCCTGTGGTGCCTGCACCGACTAGGGAGGAAGTTAATGATGATGATCATGATGCTTCGGATCAAGTTACTACTGAACTTCGTAGGTCCACAAGGACACGTTCCGCACCAGAGTGGTTCGGCAACCCTGTCCTGGAAATCATGTTGTTAGACAACGGTGAACCTTCGAACTATGAAGAAGCGATGGCGGGCCCGGATTCCGACAAATGGCTAGAAGCCATGAAATCCGAGATAGGATCCATGTATGAAAACAAAGTATGGACTTTGACTGACTTGCCCGATGATCGGCGAGCCATAGAAAACAAATGGATCTTTAAGAAGAAGACGGACGCGGATGGTAATGTGACCATCTATAAGGCTCGACTCGTCGCTAAGGGTTATCGACAAGTTCAAGGGGTTGACTACGATGAGACTTTCTCACCCGTAGCGAAGCTGAAGTCCGTCCGAATCATGTTAGCAATTGCCGCATACTATGATTATGAGATATGGAAGATGGACGTCAAAACAGCATTCCTTAACGGCTTCCTTAAGGAAGAGTTGTATATGATGCAGCCGGAAGGTTTTGTCGATCCTAAGAATGCTAACAAAGTATGCAAGCTCCAGCACTCAATCTATGGGCTGGTGCAAGCATCTCGGAGTTGGAACATTCGCTTTGATGAGATCATCAAAGCGTTTGGGTTTACACAGACTTATGGAGAAGCCTGTGTTTACAAGAAAGTGAGTGGGAGCTCTGTAGCATTTCTCTTATTATATGTGGATGACATATTATTGATGGGAAATGATATAGAATTCTTGGAAAGTATAAAGGCCTATTTGAATAAGTGTTTTTCAATGAAGGACCTTGGAGAAGCTGCTTATATATTAGGCATCAAGATCTATAGAGATAGATCGAGACGCCTCATTGGTCTTTCACAGAGTACATACCTTGACAAGATATTGAAGAAGTTCAATATGGATCAGTCCAAGAAGGGGTTCTTGCCTGTATTGCAAGGTGGGCAATTGAGCACGGCTCAATGTCCGACCACGGCAGAAGATATAGAAAAGATGAGTGTCATCCCCTATGCCTCGGCCATAGGGTCTATTATGTATGCCATGCTGTGTACCAGACCTGATGTAAACCTTGCTGTGAGTTTGGTAGGAAGGTACCAAAGTAATCCCGGCATGGAACACTAGACAGCGGTCAAGAATATCCTGAAGTACCTGAAGAGGACTAAGGATATGTTTCTCGTTTATGGAGGTGACGAAGAGCTCGTCGTAAAGGGTTACGTCGACGCTAGCTTCGACACAGATCTGGATGACTCGAAGTCACAAACCGGATACATGTATATTTTGAATGGAGGAGCAGTAAGCTGGTGCAGTTGCAAGCAAAGCGTCGTGGCGGGATCTACATGTGAAGCAGAGTACATGGCAGCCTCGAAGGCAGCGCAGGAAGCAGTATGGATGAAGGAGTTCATTACCGACCTAGGGGTGATTCCCAATGCGTCGGGCCCGATGACTCTCTTCTGTGACAACACTGGAGCTATGGCCCTTGCGAAGGAGCCCAGGTTTCACAGGAAGACCAGGCATATCAAGCGTCGCTTCAACTCCATTCGTGAAAGTGTTCAAAATGGAGACATAGATATTTGTAAAGTACATACGGACCTGAATGTAGCAGATCCGTTGACTAAACCTCTCCCTAGAGGAAAACATGATCAACACCAGGATGCAATGGGTGTTCGATTCATCACAATGTAACTAGATTATTGACTCTAGTGCCAAGTGGGAGACTGTTGGAAATATGCCCTAGAGGCAATAATAAATGGTTATTATTATATTTCTTTGTTCATGGTAATTGTCTATTGTTCATGCTATAATTGTATTATCCGGAAATCGTAATACATGTGTGAATACATAGACCACAACGTGTCCCTAGTAAGCTTCTAGTTGACTAGCTCGTTGATCAACCGATAGTCATGGTTTCCTGACTATGGACATTGGATGCCGTTGATAATGGGATCACATCATTAGGAGAATGATGTGATGGACAAGACCCAATCCTAAGCATAGCATAAAAGATCGTGTAGTTTCGTTTGCTAGAGCTTTTCCAATGTCAAGTATCCTTTCCTTAGACCATGAGATCGTGCAACTCCCGGATACCGTAGGAGTGCTTTGGGTGTGCCAAACATCACAACGTAACTGGGTGACTATAAAGGTGCACTACGGGTATCTCCAAAAGTGTCTGTTGGGTTGGCACGGATCGAGACTGGGATTTGTCACTCTGTGTGACGGAGAGGTATCTCTGGGCCCACTCGGTAATGCATCATCATAATGAGCTCTATGTGACTAAGGCGTTATTCACGGGATCTTGCATTGCGGTACGAGTAAAGAGACTTGCTGGTAACAAGATTGAACAAGGTATTGGGATACCGACGATCGAATCTCGGGCAAGTAACATACCGATTGACAAAGGGAATTGTATACGGGATTGATTGAATCCTCGACATCGTAGTTCATCCGATGAGATCATCGTGGAACATGTGGGAGCCAACATGGGTATCCAGATCCCGCTATTGGTTATTAACCGGAGAGGCGTCTCGGTCATGTCTGCATGTCTCCCGAACCCGTAGGGTCTACACACTTAAGGTTCGGTGACGCTAGAGTTGTAGAGATATGAGTATGCGGAAACCCGAAAGTTGTTCGGAGTCCCGGATGAGATCCCGGACGTCACGAGGAGTTCCGGAATGGTCCGGAGGTGAAGAATTATATATAGGAAGTCAAGTTTCGGCCACCGGGAAAGTTTCGGGGGTTACCGGTATTGTACCGGGACCACCGGAAGGGTCCCGGGGGTCCACCGGGTGGGGCCACCTATCCCGGAGGGCCCCATGGGCTGAAGTGGGAGGGCAACCAGCCCTTAGTGGACTGGGGCGCCCCCCATGGGCCTCCCCCCTGCGCCTAGGGTTGGAAACCCTAGGGTGGGGGAGCGCCCCACTTGCCTTGGGGGGCAAGTATCCCCCCTGGCCGCCGCCCCCCCATCCAGATGGGCTCCTTGCCGGCGCCCCCCCTCCCAGGGGGCCTATATAAAGGGGGGGAGGGAGGGCAGTATTATTACAGCCTTGGGCGCCTCCCTCCTCCCCTGCTACACCTCTCCCTCTCGCAGAAGCTCGGCGAAGCCCTGCCGAGACCCGCTACGTCCACCACCACGCCGTCGTGCTGCTGGATCTCCATCAACCTCTCCTTCCCCCTTGCTGGATCAAGAAGGAGGAGACGTCGCTGCACCGTACGTGTGTTGAATGCGGTGGTGCCGTCCGTTCGGCACTCGGTCATCGGTGATTTGAATCACGGCGAGTACGACTCCGTCATCCACGTTCATTGGAACGCTTCCGCTCGCGATCTACAAGGGTATGTAGATGCACTCCTTTCCCCTCGTTGCTAGTATACTCCATAGATGTATTTTGGTGAGCGTAGGAAAATTTTAAAAATTATGCTACGATTCCCAACAGCGATGTGGTACACCAGGCAGAGTTCCTCCACGCACAACTGCAGAACTACTGCCATCTGCGAAGGTTCGTCTTCCGTGGTGTACTCCACATCAACGCCGACGATCCTAGGATACAAGCCGCCAGCCTTCATCTAGAGCCTGTTGATCATCTCGTCGGCCTTGTCTGGTTCGCTGGTGCAGACGATCTCCAGCGTCTCCTTGCCGTGGAGCTCAACCCCTGTGATGGTTTTGGTGTACTCGCGCTTCTCGCCGGGGACGTGAACGTCATCGAGGTTGCTGCTTTGGTCGGACGTCTCCCCATGATGACGCTTGGCAGAGGGTTCCTCCGCCATTGCCCTCCTCCGGTGACTGTGGGCTTGGAAGAGAGAAGTTTCTGTCTTGTTTGTAGTGGAGATGGAAGTGGCAACGGTGGTTCTCAGAATGGAATGAGGCAGAGATGGAAGACAATGAGGGCGTGGACGGGGATGTGTGGGAGGCGTTTCGTCGGGGACGTGGGGGTAGTGGTCATGGGGCGCAGTTGGAGCCGTCGTGGCAACCGCCTAGTGGGTGGCGTGGGCGGTGGCCTGGAAGAACCAACCGTCCAAGCCAATTTCTTTGCCAGGGTATTAATCTGGTCCCACTGAGTAGTCTTGTCAAGCTGTACTTATCAGCTGCTAATCCCACATGCTCGTCTCAGGGTCGGTGATGATGGCATTTTTACTGTCGCACTGATCCGTCTTGTCGAGCTGTACTTATTAGCTGCTTATCCCACTTGCACATGTCAGGGTTGGTGATGATGGCGCTTTGTACTCCTCTACTGTGGGTACTTGGACTGGTGATTGAATTGTAATTGAACTTACCAAATACCAGTCAGACTATGTGTGTCATGCTGATCTTTTTTTAAAAAAAATTTAAAGGGTTGTTTATATCAACATAATCTTTGAAAGTATTTTTACACATAAATTAGTTTTTCATCAGTACATGTGTATTATATTTGCACTTTCAATTTTTTCTGTTTGCTTGAGGTAATTATTTTTATGAACCGATGGACTTTCTGAACTAGGACTGGCAGAACCAGTCATAGCTTGTTTTTAAAATGATGTTTTTTGAGGTGTTCACGGGTGTCTTTGGTTACTCTACCTTGTACCGACGAGTGAGAATTAACAGTACTGATGTACTACAAGAGTTTAAATTTTTCTTAACATATTTTTGCTGAGTTACTGGTCGACAGTAGTGTTGACGTTACATAAATCCATATCAGTTTTTTCAAATATATTTGTGACCTCATTCAAAAGGTTTATCAAATGGTTTACATAATAATGTCACTGGTCCAGCGGGTACAAATCACAAATTATATCTTAACTATAGTACTGATCGAGAAATCGATGATAAAGCTAAATAAGTTTTGGTAACGACAGTGTTTCCGATATGATTCCTCATTGTGTACCGAGGCAACCGAGAGTACAAGCTTATTTTTTAATTGACGCAGCAACATAACCACTATGGATTCTTCAGTCTTGAGCTCCTCCTAACTAGCCCCGAATGTTGTCCCTTGTCGGCGCCTTTCGTGCTTGAGCCTTGGCAGCTTCATCGTCAGTTTCAGTTTCCTCTTCCCCAATACTGCCATCTTCATTGTCTTCGACTGATTGGTCATCATTCTCGTCAAACTCTTCTTCTTCATCCTCTTCATTTAATTTTTTGTAACTCTAGACCTTGCCCTATTTTTGTTCAGTGCGACTGACCTCCTTGCCCACTTTGCATGTGCGGGCATTATGTCCGTCAGTTCCTCCACACTTGCGGCAAGTGTAGCTGTTAAGTGTGTCGTCTCCATTGGCAGAAACCTGGGCGGCTCCAATCTGCTTCTGGAGCTTTTGCTTGTTGACAATGGCATCTGTGTGGAGTGGGCATGTGCGGTAATTATGATTGGTCACCACGTTGCAGAATCGGCATGCCCTTATCCCGAGAGGTTTGCCGTCTGGGTCGAATTCCACGCGTATGATAGGGCGTGGCGGCTTTTTGGCTGCTGCGTGATGTCTACTACGCAACCTTCTTCTTGTAGACGTTGTTGGGCCTCCAAGTGCAGAGGTTTGTAGGACAGTAGAAAATTTCCCTCAAGTGGATGACCTAAGGTTTATCAATCCGTGGGAGGCGTAGGATGAAGATGGTCTCTCTCAAGCAACCCTGCAACCAAATAACAAAGAGTCTCTTGTGTCCCCAACACACCCAATACAATGGTAAATTGTATAGGTGCACTAGTTCGGAGAAGAGATGGTGATACAAGTGCAATATGGATGGTAGATATAGGTTTTTGTAATCTGAAATTGTAAAAACAGCAAGGTAACTAACGATAAAAGTGAGCACAAACGGTATTGCAATGCGTTGAAACAAGGCCTAGGGTTCATACTTTCACTAGTGCAAGTTCTCTCAACAATAATAACATAATTGGATCATATAACTATCCCTCAACATGCAACAAAGAGTCACTCCAAAGTCACTAATAGAGGAGAACAAACGAAGAGATTATTGTAGGGTACGAAACCACCTCAAAATTATCCTTTCTGATCGATCTATTCAAGAGTCCGTAGTAAAATAACACGAAGCTATTCTTTCCGTTCGATCTATCATAGAGTTCATACTAGAATAACACCTTAAGACACACATCAACCAAAACCCAAATGTCACCTAGATACTCCAATGTCACCTCAAGTATCCGTGGGTATGATTATACGATATGCATCACACAATTTTAGATTCATCTATTCAAACCAACACAAAGTACTTCAAAGAGTGCCCCAAAGTTTCCACCGGAGAGTCAAGACGAAAACATGTGCCAATCCCTATGCGTAAGTTCACAATGTTACGGAACCCGCAAGTTGATCACCAAAACATACATCATGTAGATCACGTGAATATCCCATTGTCACCACAGATAAGCACATGCAAGACATACATCAAGTGTTCTCAAATCCTTAAAGACTCAATCCGATAAGATAACTTCAAAGGGAAAACTCAATCCATTACAAGAGAGTAGAGGGGAAGAAACATTATAAGATCCAACTATAATAGCAAAGCTCGCGATACATCAAGATCGTGCCGAATCAAGAACATGAGAGAGAGAGAGAGAGAGAGAGAGAGAGAGATCAAACACATAGCTACTGGTACATGCCCTCAGCCCCGAGGGTGAACTACTCCCTCCTTTTCATGGAGAGCGCTGGGATGATGAAGATGGCCACCGGAGAGGGATTCCCCCCTCCGGCAGGGTGCCGGAACGGGTCTAGATTGGTTTTCGGTGGCTACAGAGGCTTGCGGCGGCGGAACTCCCGATCTATTGTGCTCCCCGATGTTTTTAGGGTATATGGACATATATAGGCGAAAGAAGTCAGTCAGGGGAGCCACGAGGGGCCCACAAGGGTGGGGTGCGCGCCCAGGGGGTAGGGTGTGCCTCCCTGCCCCGTGGCTTCCGCAAAGCTTCCCTGACGTCTACTCCAAGTCTGCTGGATTGCTTCCGTTCCAAAAATTACTCTCCCGAAGGTTTCATTCTGTTTGGACTCCGTTTGATATTTCTTTTCTTTGAAACACTGAAATAGGTAAGAAAAGAGCAATTTGGGCTGGGCCTCCGGTTAATAGGTTAGTCCCAAAAATAATATAATAGTGTTTAGTAAAGCCCATAAACATCCAAAACAAATAATATAATAGCATGAATACTTCATAAATTATAGATACGTTGGAGACGTATCAGCATCCCCAAGCTTAATTCCTGCTCGTCCTCGAGTAGGTAAATGATAAAAGAAATAATTTATGAAGTGTGAATGCTAGCAGGTGCACAAGTTTGATCAATGATAATTTCAATCACCTTTTCTAGCATCATTATATATCATAACAGTAGCTCAACTCATAAGACTTCTCATGATCAAGTAACAAACTATTCACATGTTAAAGTATAGATCATAAACTTTCTTGAAAACTAACAAACTGTGTTATTAGTCATCAAACAATTACAATTCATCTTATTTTCAGGAAGGGTCTATGTCAGAGCTTTGATTTAGCAAACCTCACATACTCAACTATCATATAGTCTTCCATGATTGCTACCACTCAAAGCATATTTTTAGAACAAATAGCATCCATCGAACACAGAGAAAGATAGGGGCTTAATGTTTCACCTCCCAACTTATTTATCATATAGATAATTGTCAACAATAATAATTCATGATCAAATATATTTGAATGGCCATATATGCTTAGATCTTTCTCCCCCACATGATGCTTGCCAACTAAAAAGTAGGTTGGAATGAGAAGGAATACTACTGACTCTTGCATAAAAGTAAAAGATAGGCCCTTCGCAGAGGGAAGCAGGGATTTGCAGAGGTGCCAGAGCTCGAAGCTAAAACAGAGATGAAAATAATTTTGAGAGGTATCCTTTCATTGTCAACATAACGACCAATAGTTCCCAATATCTTCCATACTAGATACATTATAGGCGGTTCCCAAACAGAAAGGTAAAGATTTTACTCCCCCTCCACCAACAATCACACTCCACGGCTTGTCCGAAACAACGGGCGCTGTCCAACTATCAACAATCCTGGGGGAGTTTTTTTAAATTATTTGCGATTTTGTTTTTGATCTTTTGATCATAGGACTAGGCATCCCAGTTACCAGCCATTTTCTCATGAATGATGAGCGGAGTCCACTCATCGTGAGAATAACCCACCTAGCATGGAAGATACTGGCAGCCCCTAGTCGCTACATGAGCGATCCGGGCATACAAAACGGATTATTATTTGAAGGTTTAGAGTTTGGCATATGCAAATTTACTTGGAACGGAAGGTAAATACCGCATATAGGTAGATATGGTGGACACTCATGGAAGAAACTTGGTTCAAGGAATTTGGATGCACAAGCAGTATTCCCGCTTAGTACAGATATTTTGGCTAGCAAAGGATTCTAAATAGCGAGCACCACATGTTAGAGGATCCATAACAATATAACTTCTATACAAATATACCCAAGCATAACTCATTATGTTGTCTTCCTTGTCCAACTTCAACTAATTTTCTCAGGTTTGAAAATAATTAATGGGGCTCACAATCATAGAAGATGTCCAAGATAGTATATTTATATGTGAAATCTCTCTTCCTTCAATATTCTTTCATGAATTGTTCAAGTGACCAATACAATGTTTGCTAACCTTCAAAAAAATTACCACCTCCACTTCTTATATGTGAAGGCATTACTCCCTATGGGAAAGGCATATGAAACATATATAATTTCAGATTTATGACATTCAAATCATTCAACCATTTACTCATAGGATATAAGTGAAGCACACGAGTAAATGACAAACTACTCCAAAAAGATATAAGTGAAGATCAATGAGTAGTTAAATAATTATGTAGCTATGTGAAGACTCTCTCTCTCTCATTTAAGAATTTCAGATCTTGGGATATTATTCAAACAGCAAGCAAAACAAAATAAAACGACATTTCAAGGATAGCACTCATCATGTGAAGAAGCTAAAACTTAGGCTCAACCGATACTAACCGATAATTATTGAAGAAGAAAGGTGGGATGCCTACCGGGACATCCCCAAGCTTAGATGCTTGAGACTTCTTGAAATATTATCTTGGGATGCCTTGGGAATCCCCAAGCTTGAGCTTTTGTGTCTCCTTAATTCCTCTCATATCATGGTCTCCCTAAATCTCAAAAGCTTCATCCACACAAAACTCAACAAGGACTCGTGAGATAAGTTAGTATAAACCAATGCAAAAACCTTATCATACTATGCTGTAGAAAATAACTAAAATTATTATTCAACATTGCATACTAAATACCTCTGCATATTTAATAGTCCTATCCTCAAAAAGAATCATTATACAAGCAAACATATGCAAACAATGCAAACATAACAGCAATCTGCCTAAACCGGACAGTCTGTAAAGAATGCAGCAAGATCCATACTTCCCTAGCTCCAAAAATTATGAAAGAAAATTCCCACTGTAGTAAATTTATCAGAGCTTATTATTCAAAAGGTTTCATCATTTTATCACATTCTGAAATTTCTAGAGAATTTTTTCAACAGCGGTAAACTTTCTGTTTTCAAACAGCAACATGTAGACTTGTAAAATAGGCATAGTAAAGGCTATCCTTGATATTTTTATTGAAAATAGAGATGCAAAACATTATTCTAAATAACAGCAAGCAAATACTAAAAAAATAAAATGACGCTCCAAGCAAAACACATACCATGTGGTGAATAAAAATATACCTCCAAGTAAAGTTACCAATGAACGAATGCGAAAGAGGGGATGCCTTCCGGGGCATCCCCAAGCTTAGGATTTTGGTTGTCCCTGAATATTACCTTGGGGTGCCTTGGGCATCCCCAAGCTTAGGCTCTTGCCACTCCTTATTCCATAGTCCATCGAATCTTTTACCCAAAACTTGAAAACTTCACAACACAAAACTTAACAGAAAACTCGTAAGCTCCGTTAGTATAAGGAAATAAATCACCACTTAGGTACTGTTGTGAACTCATTCTAAATTCATATTGGTGTAATATCTACTGTATTCCAACTTATCTATGGTTCATACCCTCCGATACTACTCATAGATTCATCAAAATAAGCAAACAACATATAGAAAACAGAATCTGTCAAAAACAGAACAGTCTGTAGTAATCTGTATCAAACGCAAACTTCTGGAACAAAGAAAAATCTGCCAAAATAGGACGACCTAGATAATTTGATTATTGATCTACTGCAATTGGAATCAGTATTTATAACTTTCTGGTGATTTTTAACAATTGTTTTCATGAGCAGAAAGTTTCTGTCTTTTTCAGCAAGATCAAATAATTATCATCCAAGAAGATCCTATAGGTCTTACTTGGCACAAACACTAATTAAAACATAAAACCACATCTAACCAGAGGCTAGATGATTTATTAATTACTAAACAGGAGCAAAAAGGCAAATAACAAAAATAAAATTGGGTTGCCTCCCAACAAGCGCTAATGTTTAACGCCCCTAGCTAGGCATGATGATTTCAATGATGCTCACATAAAAGATAAGAATTGAAACATAAAGAGAGCATCATGAAGAATATGACTAGCACATTTAAGTCTAACCCACTTCCTATGCATAGGGATTTTGTGAGAAAACAACTTATGGGAATAATAATCAACTAGCGTAGGAAGGCAAAACAAGCATAACTTTAAAACTTTAAGTACATAGAGAGGAAACTTGATATTAGTGCAATTCCTACAAGCATATGTTCCTCCCTCATAATAATTTTCAGTAGCATCATGAATGAATTCAACCATATGTCTACTATGCAACCTTCTTCTTGTAGATGTTGTTGGGCCTCCAAGTGCAGAGATTTGTAGGACAGTAGCAAATTTCCCTCAAGTGGATGACCTAAGGTTTATCAATCCGTGGGAGGCGTAGGATGAAGATGGTCTCTCTCAAGCAACCGTGCAACGAAATAACAAAGAGTCTCTTGTGTCCCCAACACACCCAGTACAATGGTAAATTATATAGGTGCACTAGTTCGGCGAAGAGATGGTGATACATGTGCAATATGGATGGTAGATATAGGTTTTTGTAATCTGAAATTATAAAAAAAAGCAAGGTAACTAATGATAAAAGTGAGCACAAACGGTATTGCAATGCGTTGAAACAAGGCCTAGGGTTCATACTTTCACTAGTGCAAGTTCTCTCAACAATAATAACATAATTGGATCATATAACTATCCCTCAACATGCAACAAAGAGTCACTCCAAAGTCACTAATAGAGGAGAAGAAACGAAGAGATTACTGTAGGGTATGAAACCACCTCAAAGTTATCCTTTCTGATCGATCTATTAAAGAGTCCGTAGTAAAATAACACGAAGCTATTCTTTCCGTTCGATCTATCATAGAGTTCATACTAGAATAACACCTTAAGACACATATCAACCAAAACCCTAATGTCACCTAGATACTCCAATGTCACCTCAAGTAACCGTGGGTATGATTATACGATATGCATCACACAATCTCAGATTCATCTAATCAAACCAACACAAAGTACTTCAAAGAGTGCCCCAAAGTTTCTACCGGAGAGTCAAGACGAAAACGTGTGCCAACCCCTATGTGTAAGTTCACAATGTTATGGAACCCGCAAGTTGATCACCAAAACATACATCAAGTAGATCACGTGAATATCCCATTGTCACCACAGATAAGCACATGCAAGACATACATCAAGTGTTCTCAAATCCTTAAAGACTCAATCCGATAAGATAACTTCAAAGGGAAATTTCAATCCATTACAAGAGAGTAGAGGGGGAGAAACATCATAAGATCCAACTATAATAGCAAAGCTCGCGATACATCAAGATCGTGCCGAATCAAGATCACAAGAGAGAGAGAGAGATCAAACACATAGCTACTGGTACATACCCTCAACCCCGAGGGTGAACTACTCCCTCCTCGTCATGGAGAGCGTCGGGATGGTGAAGATGGCCACCGGAGAGGGATTCCCCCCTCCGGCAGGGTGCCGGAACGGGTCTAGATTAGTTTTCGGTGGCTACAGAGGCTTGCGGCGGCGGAACTCCCGATCTATTGTGCTCCCCGATGTTTTTAGGGTATATGGACATATATAGGTGAAAGAAGACGGTCAGGGGAGCCACGAGGGGCCCACGACGGTGGGGGCGCCCCCAGGGGGTAGGGCGCACCTCCCTGCCTGGTGGCTTCCTCGAAGCTTCCCTGACGTCTACTCCATGTCTGCTGGATTGCTTCCGTTCCAAAAATAACTCTCCCGAAGGTTTCATTCCGTTTGGACTCCGTTTGATATTCCTTTTCTTCGAAACACTGAAATAGGCAAGAAAACAACAATTTGGGCTGGGCCTCCAGTTAATAGGTTAGTCCCAAAAATAATATAGAAGTGTTTAGTAAAGCCCATAAACATCCAAAACAGATAATATAATAGCATGAATACTTCATAAATTATAGATACGTTGGAGACATATCACTGCGTTTGCTGCTTTCGCTGCTTGCGTCTTAGTCTTCCTCCCCTTTGTGTTTGAGAATATGGGTGGTTTAATTACCCTTTCCTGCTGCTGCTGGTAGGATGTCCTGTTGTCATGCCGTTCGTCTACAGCACCATCAAGCTCATGATCTTGCACGTGAGAATGCTACTCTTGAGTGTGCACATGGGCAAGCTATGGTTGTTGTTGCTCCTCTTCCTCATTGTCGAATGGGTCAATAGCTCCCAGATGGTTCATCTCGGATAAGATTGTATCAATATCCTGCTCAATGGCTTCATTGTCCATGACACCTCTGTTTTCAGCAGAATGCATGGCGTCGAGTTCTTGTTCAAGTCTTTCCATGACGACCTGTGACCTTGCCATTTGGTCTTGGCTTCTCAAGTTTTTTTTGTGCACCCTCATGTTTAGCTGCAGTAGTGCGCCTTCAATGCAATACTGGGAGACCTTGTTTGACGCTACTGTCCTCAAGTCATTTCCGTTGAATGTTGGCTGGATGTTCGGGCATTTGGTGTATCTCCTGAGGATGTATTTCTCTGGAACGCTGGCAGCCTTAATTGTCTGCATCATGCACAGGACAGGCAGGCAGAAAATACCTGTATACTTTTTGGAAGAGGTGCATGTTTTTTGTCATTTCATTCAAACAAAAACTTTGCAAAAAAAATAAGTAGTACAGTATGTAACATCTTTTTTTAGTCCTCACTTGTGTGGTCCCACAGCTTGCACTCGCAGTCATATATTTCTCCCACGTGGTCTGCAACCACCTGGAACGTGTGCTGAGACCATGCAAACAGTTTTTGCGGGTTGTTGTAGCGCACGAGGTACTTTGTGGGCTCTTCTGTCTCTGTCACCGTGAAGAGGGTGCTCATTTTTAGCCTCTTTCTGATCTCGCTGTACACAGCTCGTGAGTAATGCTTAGCCATCTAAGTGTCAAACCCATAGAAGGTCAGCGTGTTTTGTTCCTTCTGCGCAAGCAAGAGTGATGAACAAATTATTAGTTTTCTCACGGCAAAAACTTGTCTAACTAAGAAAGATTTACTTTAGTAAGCACGTTATTTTGTCTTACGACGGGTGTTGGAGCTATACCCAGTTACCCATTGTCTCCTGGTTCTCTGTCTACCTCCTAGTTTTGACGCAGGTGTTTACCTGGCTGACAAACTGGTGCAGGTTTTGTCTCTCACTTACGAAGTTCTTCTTGACACATAGTTCATGCTCTCACTCCGTTCTGTGGACGTCATTTTGGCACAGAAAATTTCTTTGAAGTAAGCTGATATCCATCTCTCGCGCTCGTTCCACATTGCCACCATCGTGGCATCATCATGGAGGTTGTACTTATCCATGAGTGCTTTCCTGGCAGCCTCAAAGTCAGTTGGCATGAGGGCCAGTTGAGGATTGTTGTGAATTCATCCTTAAAGTCTTCGTGGAGGTTGTATAGGTATGCGAGGTGTTCCATGTACTTCTTCATAATGTGCCAGCAACATAGCTTGTGTACTGTGTTCCCGAAAGCATCTGGGATCGCCAAAGCCATTGCCGGGCATTGGTCTGGTAATGAGAAAAGAGACGTGGAGTGGTCAGCAGATGGTAGTGCATATATACAAATAGAACTGACACAACAATTTTACTGTGTTATTTTCCTTTTTTGGGGGGGGCGGTGTTGGCGGTTGTACCTGTGATGATGCATGTAGGAGCCTTCCTTCTCATGCACTTTAAAAATGTTTTGAACAGCCATGTGAATGAATCTGCATCCTCATCTCTTATCAGGGCGAAAGCAAAGAATGTAGTCTGTAAGTGGTTGTTAGTACCCACAAACACCCCAAGTGGCATATGGTACCTGTTGGTCTTACATGTGGTGTCAAACGTTACACAGTCACCAGAGTCTTGATACGCCCCTCGACAGCTTGTGTTTGCCCAGAATATGTTCTTCACTCTGTCGGACTCATCAAGTTGTGTGTCACAGAAGAATTCCCTGTTTATCGCTTTCATCTCCCTAAAGAAGTTGACAGTCTTTAGGACATCGTCCACATCATCCATCCTTGAATTCTTTGCTTTCCTACATATTAAAAGTGAACAGTCATACAAAAATGCATGTTGAACTGGCATCAGGTCATGCATTGCGTAATATGTTTGTACTGACAGAGGAAAAAGACGGAGGGGGTTTATGGGAGGAGAACGAGTTTGTACTTACATGTTAATCAGGTCTTTGGCATTCATTTCGAGGAAGTAGCTACTGGGGTCATCGCTGCCCAGTATGCTCATTATTTGCACATGTTCAATGCCTTTGAACTGCAGGTACTGACGTACTCCAAGATTGTTTTGTCAAAGTTTTTGTGGGAGTGCAGGAAGACAAGCATTTGTGGGGTGAGCTGTAGTTTGTGGTTGTGTTCCCAGACTATCTCTTTTACGACAAGTGTTCCATCCTTTTCCCTCTTCAGCCTCATTTTAGCCACGCAGTTAGTCTTGGTTGTGGTCTTGTTCTGCTGTCTATTTGCTTCTGAGACCTTCGATTCATAGACTCCATAGCACATGCAATAAAGGTAGACTCTGGTGTTAACCTTGGAGCCTTTCCTGACAGCAAAACCCGCGTGCTTTGCATAGATGTTGTAGAAGTTCTTTGCTTCTTTGAAAGTTTCAAAGCGCATCTACAGCCTTGGCAGAATGTAAGCTTCAATTTTAGGTGGCTGCACGCAATAGTGAGCAGACAAAAACACAGTGATGAAAATTTTAGATGGGGCGGTCGCAGTACTATAGGGTATGGACTGTGCTTGTATTTTTTTTCTGAATGGATACTTACATGTGTATAACTATGTGTTGCCTCCAGTGTTTGCTGTTCACCCTCGTGTATGGGCATGGGTGGTGTCACCCTCGGCACATGCAGCAATGCATCTCTTGGAGGGAGCCATGTTGATGAAGCTCTCCGTCTCTCATTGTACGGCCGTCTTCCCTCAGATTCGTTGTGAGGTTGCTCCTGTCTATATGGCTCATATCTTCTACTTTGCACCCTCTCATTGTACGGCCGTCTTCCCTCAGACTCGTTGTGAGGTTGCTCCTGTCTATATGGCTCATATCTTCTACTTTGCACCCTGCTAGAGTGGCCAACATTTCTGTCTCTTTGGCCTGGTCTTTCCGTCGCAACCGCTTTTGCAGCACGGATGATTGATGTTGACGGAGCGACTGGTGGAAGCCTGTGTGTCCTTGCCTTTCTGCATGCGCTAGGGAAGGAAAACATTTGTTGTTGGGGAAATTATTGACCTTGTTGCACCCCAGCAGTGGCAAAGCTTGTATTCCTAGATATCGGTGTTTGCTGCATAGAAGAACCAGTCCGTGCTTCTGATGATTCTGGTGTAGCTTCAAATATGTCTGTATTGTTGAAGTATCCATGTGCTATTTCTGGTGTTACCCAACCAGGCGGTGCCCCATATCTGCTTGGCTCATCAAACCCTCGCTGCGTGTGCCGCCTTTCATGTTTCTGCAATGACATTCAACAATTTTGGGATTAATCTTTTCTGCATTTTCTCGTATACATGATGTGGGTAACATGTCATGCACTGAAGGTAACATACAAGTTCAACTTGAATCGCTGGGCGTTATTAAAATTTGTTGTCTATTTTGTATCTGATGTAGTTTCAGTCGAACTGATGAATGGACATGTTCAGCAGTGATGTACTGATGTACTGATTTTCGCACTGATGCATCTGTTATGCACTATTTTTTATCTTTTTCCCTATAACTGATGCATAAACATTTGGTGCACTGCTTGTAAACTGAACATTGAACTTCGGAGCAGTATGCATATGCATATATATATATATAACTAATGCATGTCTTCTCTTTTTTTCATCTAGCACTACTACAGGATGCTGCTAACGCGACACTACGATCAGAGACCCTTCGACGAAACTGTGTGCGATGCCATAATCGCAAACTGTGGTGTAAACTAACCGTCAAAAAAGGTGCAAACATTTGCGATGGAGGATGCATCAAACACGGTTCAGATTTTAGTTGCGTGTGCAATGCAGGGCATACAGTTCAGCTCAATTAACTGTTTGCGATGAGGAGGAACAAAAGAAGCGGGCAGCCAGATGAAGAAGTGTGCGATGTACAGCATACGGTTCACTCGGATGAACTGTTTGTGATTAGGCAACACAAAAGAAACGGTCAGCTCGATCAAGGTGTGTGTGATGTACAGCATACGGTTCACTCGGATGAACTGTTTGTGATTAGGCAAGAGAACAGAAACGGTTCAATATAACAAGATGTGTGTGATACACGGCAAACAGGTCTGTAATCAGAAATGTGTGCGAAGACCGATAATAACATAGACGATTGCTTCTAATAAGACGTATGTGATATGCTCTGTCTACACAACATCTATTGGCCATTGTGGGACGGGCGGTCATCCAGATACGCCATAAGGATGTGAAGCGGCATTCCTATCAGCAAGGACTAGCTGTTCCACCAGTAGATCATGTAAGAAAACTATCAAGTTAAGTGTGCTCAGGCTGGAGCGGCCATCATATGGGTGACCGGATTCATGTTAAATTAACTGGTAGGATGAGTCATTTCGGTCAAATGACCGAAATGACCCATTCCCTCATCTAATTTAACCTCGAGGTCCTTGTTTTTATTTATTTTATTTTTTATCACATGTTAAAGAAGGTCTACCGCATTACTTTTTAACAACATGCGATACATGGCATACAGTTGATCCACGACCTGTTTTTGATGGAATAGGCCGTGTGTGTTGTGGGCAAATGCTTGCTAGTATTCAACCGTTTGGGATTGATGAATTCATCACCGACGGGTTCCCTAGTGTGGTCCGTGTTCATCTGATCATCATCTACTTCTTGTGCTAGCTCGATGTTCCTTATTCTATGCTAAGTTTCCATTAATTGATGGCGTTTTATGAACACGCCACCGTTTCCCGCCATTACCTCACATGTTTCCCGCCACCCTGCTATATTGCGCATAGGGGGCGCGCGACGCACGGAGGCGACAAGTGCAGCCTATAGCACATCCACCTTTTCCAAGCATGCCAACCCACCAAAGCACCACCTCTGCCATCAACCTCGTCGACAAGGGAAACAAGCAGGCGCCACGGCCCGTCGAGGCCAAGGCGCTCCCCGGCAACACGATGGACAATGATGTGATGCACGTCATCACCAGGGTTGAGGAGACCTTTGGCGCATGCCGCTTGGGCGCCGCGGATCAAGATAGGCATGTCAGTGCCGATAGGCTGCAGCTCGCCGCACAACATGATCGATGGCGCGCCGCAGAGCAAGCTAGGCGCGTCCGCACCGATAGGCTGCGGCTCGCCACACGGCGAGACCGTTGGAGCGCTGCGGAGCAAGAGGCATGGCGCGCCACACAGCAAGAGCGGATCCATCGGCGCTTGCCTGCTGTCGACACGGCGTCGCAGCTGGGTACACGTCCCGTCAGTACCCCCATTCCTCGCCAGGAGTGGGCAGAGGCCCTCAGCGCCGTACTTGCACCAGAGGCCGGCCGCGCCATACTTGCACCAGACGCCCGCCATGCCGTTCGCATGGGTGCCGCCGTTCGCCTTGTCCGCAGCCCGCTGGATGCCAACACACTGGTCCGTAGGCTCGACCGCCTCCTTGGCCCAGGTGTCCACCTGGGCGCAGTAGAGGAACATGGCCGTCGCATACTCGAGCTGGTGATCTCCGATGAAATTGCCAACTTGGAGCTCGAGATCGCGCTCCAGATGTACCGCGAGCGTGTCGACCGCTTGGACGAACGCCTGCACGAGTTCAGGCACAGCCAAGAGCTACCCTAGGCAAGGGTTGTTGGTCATGGTCTCATGGACGCGTTTTATTTTGAAAAGTCATTTCGACGTGGATAGCTATGTACTCACAGCAATCATAGTATTGCTCTGTTTATTGCTCTGTTTCAATGTGTGTACTCTGTTTTCCATTCTTATATGTTATATTTCAATTGTTGGGGATCGTAGCAGAAATATAAAATTTTCTACGCATCACCAAGATCAATCTATGGAGTCATCTAGCAACGAGAGAGAGGAGTGCATCTACATACCCTTGTAGATCGCGAGCGGAAGCGTTCAAGTGAACGGGGTTGATGGAGTCGTACTCGTTGTGATCCAAATCACCGATGACCGAGCGCCGAACGGACGGCACCTCCGCGTTCAACACACGTACGAAGCAGCGACGTCTCCTCCTTCTTGGTCCAGCAAGGGGGAAGGAGAGGTTGATGGAGATCCAGCAGCACGACGGCGTGGTGGTGGAAGTAGCGGGATTCCGACAGGGCTTCGCCGAGCGCTGCGGGAGGAGGGACATGTGTCACGGGAGGGAGAGGGAGGCGCCAGGGGCTGTGGTGCGGCTGCCCTCCCTCCCCCCTCCTATATATAGGCTTCCTGGGGGGCTCCGGCCCTGGGAGATCTGATCTCCATGGGGGGCGGCGGCAAAGGGGTGGCTTCCCCCCAAGCCAAGTGGGGGGCGCCCCCACCCCTAGGGTTTCCAACCCTAGGCGCAGGGGGAGGCCCAAGGGGGGGCGCACCAGCCCACCAGGGGCTGGTTCCCCTCCCACTTCAGCCCATGGGGCCCTCCGGGATAGGTGGACTCACCCGGTGGACCCCCGGGACCCTTCCGGTGGTCCCGGTACAATACCGGTAACCCCCGAAACTTTCCCGGTGGCCGAAACTGGACTTCCTATAAATAATTCTTCACCTCCGGACCATTCCGGAACTCCTCGTGACGTCCGGGATCTCATCCGGGACTCCGAACAACTTTCGGGTTACCGCGTACTAATATCTCTACAACCCTAGCGTCACCGAACCTTAAGTGTGTAGACCCTATGGGTTCGGGAGACATGCAGACATGACCGAGACGACTCTCCAGTCAATAACCAACAGGGGGATCTGGATACCCATGTTGGCTCCCACATGTTCCTCGATGATCTCATTGGATGAACCACGATGTCGAGGATTCAATCAATCCCGTATACAATTCCCTTTGTCAATCGGTACGTTACTTGCCCGAGGTTCGATCATCGGTATCCCAATACCTCGTTCAATCTCGTTACCGGCAAGTCACTTTACTCGTACCGTAATTGTCGTGGAATTGTCACGTCAGATGTCCTCGTGCAAGGACTTAGTCGTGGAGCCATCACATCTAGGAAGCTTAAAGGGGTTAAACGGGACAAGGAACACGAGGGTTATACTGGTTCGGCCCCTTGCGGTGAAGGTAAAAGCCTACGTCCAGTTGAGGTAGTCTTGATTAGGGTTTCGACGACCAGGAGCTAAACCGTCCTGCCTGGTTATCGATTTGTTCTTACTTGTCCTTAAACCGCCGCCGGGTCGTCCCTTTATATAGAGAGGTTGACGCCCAGCGGCTTTCAGAGTCCCGTCCGGCTCATAACAGTGTCCGGCTCGGACTCTTAACTATTCTTGCCTTACACTACAAGTTTCACCCTAACGGCGGTTATCACTACGGGCCTTCAGCCATCTCCGGGTCTTAAGCCCATTATTGACCCGCCGTCTTCAAGTTTGGTACTGGGCTTCGTGTGATGACCATTATGACGTAATCCGGCCCCTCCTGGGCGGGTGACTCCAATGGTTATATCCTCAACATTAGGCCCCAGATTGATTTGAACTGGTTTATGTCAATCTTCAATCCCTTTGAGAGAAAATCTTCCGGCTTATATTTGTGCGAAGGTTATAACCGCCGTGACGTCATCTTCTGGATTCCTGGTAACCCGCCATGATGTCATCTTCCATTAAGTTCATTTTTTTATTCTGTCATACTCCAACGGATCTTTATCTTTAATGGCCATCCCGAAAATCGAGGCGCTTCTGTAGCGAGATAATCACACCTTGGCCTCCTCGTTTCTCGCGCCCACTTATTAGCTTCACCTTATAAATAGGCCCGTCCCATAAACCTTCATTACTTATCTCCTCCATCGTCTTCCTCCTCTGACACCCGAGAGCTCGAGCTCCGCCGCCGCCGCCGCTCTCCTGGTCTTCGTCAACCTCGGCCGCTGCATCACCCTGACCTGTCCAGAGAAACGGCGGCGACCTCCACGACTCCTCAGCACCCGTAAGTCCTTGCCACTCCATAGGGTAGATCCGCATTAGGGTTCTTTCCGTTCTCCCCTGTTCTTCGCAGTTCGTCACTATTTCTTCACAGTTTCTTCTACACGGCCCCCTTCGATCCAGAAACCAGACAGAACTCGTGCGGCTATGGTTTCGCACCCATTTTCAATAATAGCATGTCCCCTTTACTTGCAAAGAGATCCCCTTAGAGCTCATGAACTTCTCTGTATCAGCTTTCTAGGTCTAGAAATTTTTTCCTTCTAGTCGATCGTTTGATCCAAAATAATTACCACGATCTGTGAAACCTGTTTGCGCCACACTTAGTCAAAAATTGTATCTGTTAGCTATGGCGGCTTACATCTCCGGCTTAAAAGAGGCCACGCGCTGTGAAATTTCCAGCTCATTTATGATAAAGTTTTAAACAACTTGAATTGCTCACGATGCCCACGGCGGCTTAAATAACCCGACACAATTAGCCATATGTCATTAGGCCCCTTCATAAGCCGCCATCTTAAACACTGAACTGTAAACTTTCACCGGCTTATAGTTGAACCGGACATTTCCTTTTGTCATAGGCTTTCGTCTTTCACAATGCCGCCCAAGGCTCCCAAGGCACCCATCACATGCAACTGGATGAACTCCAACGTTACTGATGATACTTTAGCTGATTTCGTGAAGACGGGTTATCTGCCAAAAAAGGAGACCATGTCTTATCGTGCCCCTGACCCGTCGGAAGAAAGACCTCAACCAAGAGATGGCGAGGTTGTGATATTTAATGATCACATGAGCCGGGGCTTCGCACCTCCCGGCTCAAAATTCTTTAGAGATGTTCTGAACTTCTTCGATCTGCGACCGCAAGAAATAGGACCCAATTCCGTGTCAAATATTTGCAACTTTCAAGTATTCTGCGAAGTATATCTTAGAGAAGAGCCCAGCCTACTCCTCTTTAGGGAGTTGTTTTATCTGAACCGCCAGAACGAGTGCGCCAACGGGCCGAGCTTGGAACTTGGTGGAATCTCCATTCAACGATGGAGAGATTGCCTCTTTCCTTATGCTGAGCCGCCAAGCCACCCAAAGGACTGGAATCATACATGGTTCTATTGCCAGGATACTTCTCCGGCTGATGAGAACCCTCTGCCCGGCTTTCGTGCCCTGCGTCTGGAACCAAACCACCCCCTGCCAGACAAACTATCTCAAGCTGAGCGTCAACCACTGATCCCCACCATCAACAAGGTTAAGGCTCTTCTCGGAAACGGCCTCAACGGCATTGATCTGGTCCGGGTCTGAATTTCTTGGCGGGTGATCCCCTTGAGCCGCCACCCCGGCTTAATGTGTGATTACACGGGCCGGAAAGACGACCCTCTGCGGCACAGCCGCAACGATTTACCTGAGGACGTCGTTGATGACATGACCAAGTCCCTCTTGAATGAGAGCTTGACAGACTGCGGGAGGACCGGCTTAAGCCCCTTCTGCCAAACTAACCCGGCTCCGGCGGTAAGCTACCAATCTTAGCACTTTTACTTTCCATCTTAACAATTTTCGTTTTAACTTCAAGGAAACCTTTATTGCATTCTCTTCAGGCTAATGACAAGTTCTGGAAGGTCAAGTATGACCATGAGGCTGCCAAAAAAGCCAGGAAGGCTAAAAAAGCCGCCAGGAGAGCCGCTCCCCGCAAGAAGGGGAGTAAGCCTAGTGCCTCAGAGCTGCTTCAATTAGATGATAGCTCCGAGTCAGAGGTAACCCTTGATTTTTTAGGCTCTTCCTTTGTTTCTTGTTTGTTCTTAACCGCCTTATTGACACTGATTATCAGCAGGAGGATACCGGAGCGAGTAACCCGGTGACTGAAGAGGTAACTATACTTACCTCCGGCTCGGAGCCCTTGCCAAGGCCGAAAGTCCGAAGAGTAACCCGGAAAGTAAGATTTTCACATCCTTTAGCTTATGAAGATCCTCAATTTCTTTTGAAACAACAGATTCTTGAGAGCCGGAGACAAACCCGGGCCAACAAGGATGCAGACCTCTCCTCCGGCTTACCTGAAGCATCAAGGAAACGCCGGACCGAAGTTATCTCCAACTTATACCCTTTTCATCCTTTAGCGGGCGTCACTCGTCGACCGCTCAATTCGTCTGATTCAAATTATCAGGAAACTTCACCTTCCTCTGGTGACTCTATGCAATCTAACCTGCCGGCTTTCAAGACCGCACCCGGGTAATGATGATCATCTTATGTCGTGCTTATCTTACTCATGCTTTTGTACTAACCTTTTTGTCTTTTCAGTGCTCAAGCAAAGCTCAGCAAGAGGGCGAAGAAGAATAAACCGGTCGAAGAGCCGGTCCTGACTGAACCGGAGGCTTCTGCTCATGAGCCGCCGTCCGCCTCAGCTCCTGAAACCACTGCTCCAACTGACGAGCCAGTCATAGAGGCTTCTACTAACCCGGAGATCCCCAGCCCAGCTCAGCCGGCCGATGACCCGGATGTTGTAATCACCCGGACAGAGTATGTCAAGCCGGGGAGACCCACTGTGCTGGCCAAATGCTCTGCCAAAGAAGAACTGCTAGAGCGCCGCAGGGCCAGACTGGAGATCACTGACTATGCTAACTTGAGCATTGGAGACATTGTCTCTGGTTACATTGGTCAAGTGCACAACAGCCAGGACCTGGAGATTGACATGGTAAAGCAGATATAGCAGAAATCTGAGGTACAACTCTCTTGCTTACTCCATAGTCATCCTTACCATGCTAGCCCCCAAGTCTATTACGTATGATAGAATATGTTGTAGACTTAACTTCCGGCTTACCTTCATGAACCGGCAATATGTAAATAGAATCTTTCAGCATACATTAGCCCCCAAGTGCCAAGTGTCTTTGCTTGCAAAGTGCTTGGGACTTTAATGTTATGTGATAACTACTCAAACTGCAACCCGGAATTTGTACAGGCTGCCTGCAAAAAAATGGAATCTGAAATCTCTGAGCTGAAGAACCGTCTGAAGACTCAGGAAACTGAGACCCGGAAGGCCAATGCCAAATTCGAGTTCAGTGTTGCTGCATAGGAAAAGCTGAAGAAGAAATTTGAAACAGAAAGAAAGACTTGGGCTGAGGAGAAAACTGCCTGGCTCAGCCGGGCCGAAAAGGCGGAGGCTGCTCTGACTGCGAAAACCGCCGAACTCTCCGGCTTACAATGCCATGTGTCATAGATGGTCTCCGCAATCTTTGGTGAGTCATCCTGCCATCCTTTAACAAGTTTACATTCTTTATGTCTTATAAGTCCTACCAGTGCCATTCAGCTCACCTGACTTTGCTAAACAGGTCCCAGAAGCTCCAACCTTAATCAAAATGTTCTGACCAAGCTGAAGGCCGTGTACACCTTGGTGGAGCAACTCTATACCGGGTCACAGCGTGCGTTAGCCGTTGTGGCTCCGTCCAACGAGGTTTTGACTCACCTGGCGGATGTACTCAGGCGGCTTGCCGTTCTTCCTCAGCGCTTCCCAGAGCTAAGACGGGCGTCTGCAAGAGCCGGAGCTATAGCTGCACTGAGCCGGGCCAAGGCTTTTCTCCCGGAGCTAGACCCGGCCGACATCGCCCTTGGATACCCCAGCCTGAAGGAAGACGGCACCCCCTTCGACCAGAAAGACTTCGCCGCCTGTGTGAAAAGCGTGCGCCCGGTGGCTACCATGATCGGGAATGACACAGATCTTACTAAGTATCAACCGGGTTATGACGCGGAGAATCAAAGGATCCCGACTCCACGCTATGAAGCTATCAGCCTGATTCCGCCGACTCATAAGCACACCTTTGCCCCAGAAGTTGACCCGGCCGGGTTAATTGATGATGAGGCTCAATTTGAGGCTTTGAGCGGCATTGACTGGAAGTCATCCACCTTCCAGGTCATGGGAACAGCCAGAGAAGCGGAGAGGGATGAGCCAGAAGCTTCGACCCAACAAGCTCCTTGATCTGTTAGGCAGCTGATAGACATGCCTTAAAAACAAAGCCTCATCTTTTGGACTCTGGGAGTCTTGTAATAGAGTAGGGCAAACACTTAACTTTGTCGTGCCATCGTGCACGTGTTGAATGCTTATCTTCATTGAAGCTGCTTCTTTACATTACTCCGGGTTACAATTGATCATTTATTTTCCTTAAACTTGAAGAACTGTCTTTAATTGCTCTGCATAAGAAGACAAATCACAACTCTCTAGGCGGCTTACCACACTGAGAGTCATATACTTCATATATAACCCTGAATATGAATCAAAATCATAAAAGACTGGCCCGCAATTATATCCTTGAAGTAACCATAATAGCATACTTACAAGCCTTCAAGTATACTTCCGGTTTATGTAACCCGAAAAATAAGGTTGATATCTCAACTCCGGTTTACCAGCATTGATAATGCTTATTGTGTGTTACTAACATTGTGAATCAAAGTTAAGTTGGCGGAGTAAGAACCGCCCTTGTACACTGTTGATATGATCAGAAGAACTTGTTGCAAATCAGAAGAGCAAAACTTAGGGGCTTCCGGTTCGAATACGACCAGAGACCCGTCCCAAAGGGGTTAAGCTAAGATTCGAATGCGATCATATAGCCCCCAGTGGGTTTGGCGTTGCCGATCAAGAGGGTACCGACAGCTATGTTCTCTTAAGTTCGAATACGACCCATGTTTGAACAGGAAGCCCCCAAATGACCTTAAAAGTTGTTTAACGACGCTGATTCGAATACGATCCACGTCGGTTCCCAAAGGGGGTTGAGCTATGATTCAAATATGATCAAGAAAAACTCCCCAATGAGCTCGGCAGTTTGCCAATCAAGTGGGTATCGACAGCTATGTTCTCTTTGGTTCGAATACGACCTATGTTTGAATAGGAAGCCCCCAAGTGATCATATTATTAATAGCTAGATTCGAATACGATCATAAGCCGGATCCACCTCCATGTAATGTTGTAGTGGAAATAACACATTTACCCTTGGAAGAGAAAAGGACAGAGGTCCTGCTTTATTATTTATCATAATAGATACATGGCTATAGAAATATGTACATTCTGAGAGCCGGTGGCTTAAGTCTAATAAGGCCGAAGCTGAGCTATGTTCCACGGCCGACGGGTCTCTTCCTCCGACTTACTTGAATCTCGGTGCTCCCGAACATCGATAAGGTAGTAGGACCCGTTGTGCAAATTCTTGCTGACCACAAAGGGCCCTTCCCAAGGCGGGGATAACTTGTGTGCATCTGTTTGATCTTGGATGAGCCGGAGCACCAGATCACCTTCCTAGAAGACCCGGGACTTAACCCGGCGGCTGTGATAATGGCGCAGGTCTTGTTGATCAATCGCCGAACGAGCTGCTGCCTCATCACGCTGTTCGTCCAACAAGTCAAGAGCATCTTGGCGCGCCCGCTCATTGTCCGCCTCAACATAAGCCGCCACTCGAGGCGAGTCATGACGGATGTCGCTAGGGAGGACTGCTTCCGCCCCATAAACCATGAAGAAAGGCGTGTAACCCGTAGATCTGTTAGGAGTAGCATTGATGCTCCATAATACAGTGGGTAACTCCTCCACCCAACAACCCGGCGTCCGTTGCAAAGGGACCAAAAGCCGGGGCTTGATGCCCTTCAAAATCTCCTGATTAGCTCTCTCAGCTTGACCATTGGATTGAGGGTGAGCCACTGATGAAACATCAAGTCGAATATGCTCTCGTTGACAAAACTCTTCCATGGCGCCCTTGGACAGATTGGTACCATTGTCAGTTATAATGCTGTGTGGAAAGCCAAAACGAAATATCACCCTTTTCATGAACTGAACTGCTGTGGCTGCGTCACACTTGCTAACTGGCTCTGCCTCAACCCACTTTGTGAACTTATCAACTGCCACCAAGAGGTGGGTCTTCTTATCCTTGGACCTTTTAAAGGGCCCAACCATATCAAGCCCCCAGACAGCAAATGGCCAAGTAATTGGAATCATCCTCAGCTCCTGAGCCGGCGCATGAGCCCGTCGCGAAAACCTCTGACAACCGTCACATTTACTGACCAAGTCCTCCGCATCAGCATGAGCCGTCAGCCAATAAAAACCATGACGAAAAGCCTTGGCCACAAGGGATTTTGAGCCGGCATGATGGCCACAATCCCCTTCATGAATCTCACGTAAGATTTCTTGACCCTCCTCAGGGGAAACACAACGCTGGAAAGTTCCAGTAACACTGCGACGATGCAGCTCGCCATTGATAACGACCATCGATTTAGACCGCCGGGTTATTTGCCTGGCCAAAGTTTCATCCTCAGGCAAATCTCCCCGGGTCATGTAAGCCAAATATGGTACTGTCCAGTCTGGGGTGATGTGGAGAGCCGCCACCAACTGTGCCTCTGGGTTAGGAACAGCCAAGTCTTCCTCTGTAGGCAACTTGACAGAAGGGTTATGCAAAATGTCCAAGAAAGTATTAGGCGGCACCGGCTTTCACTGAGAACCCAGCCGGCTTAAGGCATCAGCCGCCTCGTTCTTCCTGCGATCGATGTGCTCTACTTGATACCCCAGAAAATGTCCAGCAATAGCATCAACTTTGCGGCGATAAGCCGCCATGAGAGGGTCCTTGGAATCCCACTAGCCTGACACTTGTTGGGCCACTAAATCTGAGTCGCCAAAGCACCTTACCCGGCTCAAACTCATCTCCTTAGCCATCCGAAGACCATGGAGCAAGGCCTCGTACTCAGCTGCATTGTTAGTACAGGGAAACATCAACCGTAGCACATAGCAAAACTTGTCACCTCGAGGGGAAGCTATTACAACTCCAGCCCCCGAGCCCTCCAATTGCCTAGACCCGTCGAAGTGTATAGTCCAATATGTATTATCCGGTTTCTCTTCAGGCACCTGCAGCTCTGTCCAATCGTTGATGAAATCCACCAATGCTTGAGATTTGACAGCAGTGCGTGGCACATATTTTAGACCATGAGGCCCAAGCTCTATAGCCCACTTAGCCACTCTCCCTGTAGCTTCTCTGTTTTGGATGATATCTCCTAGAGAAGCAGAACTAACCACGGTGATAGGGTGACCCTGGAAATAATGCTTAAGCTTCCGGCTTGCCATGAACACACCGTAAACAAGCTTCTGCCAATGTGGATACCGTTGTTTGGACTCGATGAGCACTTCGCTGACGTAGTAAACCGGCCGCTGAACCGGATAGTCCTTACCCTCTTCCTTGCGCTCCACCACCACAGCCACACTGACGGCTCGTGTGTTAGCGGCTACATACAGCAATAAGGGCTCCTTATCGACCGGAGCAGCAAGAACTGGGGGCTCAGCCAGCTGTCTCTTCAAATCCTCAAAAGCAGCATTAGCAGCATCATTCCAGACAAAGTTATCTGTTTTCTTCATCAGTTGGTACAGTGGCATGGCCTTTTCACCCAAACGGCTTATAAACCGGCTTAAAGGAGCGATGCGACCCGCCAGACGCTGAACGTCATTTATACACGCCGGCTTAGCCAGAGAGGTGATTGCCTTGATCTTTTCTGGGTTAGCTTCAATGCCTCTGTGAGAAACCAGAAAACCAGAGAGCTTGCCTGCAGGAACACCAAAAACACACTTGGCCGGGTTAAGCATCATCTTGTAGACCCAGAGATTATCAAAGGTTTCTCTCAGATCATCTATCAAGGTCTCCTTCTCCCTGGATTTAACTACGATATCATCCACATAAGCATGAACATTGCGCCCAATCTGGTTGTGAAGACAATTCTGCACGCAACGCTGGTAAGTCGCCTGTGTACTCTTGAGCCCAAAAGGCATAGATACATAACAAAAGGCTCCAAAAGGAGTGATGAACGCTGTCTTCTCCTAGTCCTTAACTGCCATTTTAATCTGATGGTATCCAGAATAAGCATCCAAAAAACTTAAGCGCTCACAACCCGCTGTAGCATCAATAATCTGATCAATACGGGGGAGAGCAAAAGGATCAGCCGGACAAGCCTTGTTTAAATCTGTGTAATCCACACACATCCGCCAGGTGCCGTTCTTCTTAAGCACGAGCACCGGGTTAGCTAACCATTCTGGATGAAAAACTTCAACGATAAACCCAGCCGCCAAGAGCCGGGCTACCTCCTCACCAATGGCTTTCCGCCTCTCCTCATTAAACCGTCGGAGGAATTGCCTGACCGGCTTAAACTTCGGATCAACATTGAGAGTGTGCTCAGCGAGTTCTCTAGGTACACCTGGCATGTCAGAAGGTTTCCATGCAAAGATGTCCCTGTTCTCACGGATGAACTCGATGAGTGCGCCTTTCTATTTTGGATCCAGATTGGCACTAATGCTGAATTGTTGAGATGAGTCACGTGGAACAAAATCAACAAGTTTAGTCTCATCAGCGGACTTAAATTTCATTACCGACTCATGCTCCGTGGTTGGCTTCTTCAAAGACGTCATATCTGCCGGGTCAATGTTGTCCTTGTAAAACTTCAACTCCTCTGTTGCACAAACAGATTCAGCGTAAGCCGCGTCACCTTCCTCACACTCCAAGGCTATCTTTCGGCTACCATGAACCGTAATGGTCCCATTGTGACCCGGCATCTTGAGCTGTAAATATACATAACACGGCCCTGCCATGAACTTGGCGTAAGCCAGCCGTCCAAACAAAGCGTGATACAGGCTTCTTATCTTAACCACCTCAAAGGTTAATTTTTCCGCCATGTAGTTGTACTCATCTCCAAAGGCCACTTCCAGCTCGATCTTACCCACGGGATACGCCGACTTACCAGGCACCACACCATGGAAAACAGTATTGGACTGGCGGATATCTTTATCAACCAATCCCATACGACGGAAAGTCTCATAATAGAGGATGTTGATGTTGCTGCCTCCGTCCATGAGTACTTTAGTAAATTTATATCCCCCCACCTGAGGAGCCACCACCAGGGCCAGGTGACCCGGATTATCAACCCGGGGAGGGTGATCTTCCCTACTCCACACAATAGGCTGCTCAGACCATCTTAAATAGCGCGGAACCGCCGGCTCAACAGCATTCACAGCCCTCTTATGAAGCTTCTGATCTCGCTTGCATAGACTGGTGGTAAACACATGATACTGTCCACCATTAAGCTACTTTGGATTGGTCTGATATCCCCCCTGCTGCTGTTGATGACCCTGGCCGGACTGCTGATTAAACCCCCTTGAACATTCTGAGGATTTGAATTTGAGCCGCCGCCCGGGCCATGAAAGCCGCCGGCGCCTGAGCCGCCGCCCGAGCCATTGTTGCCATTAAAGGCATTGGAATTCTTAAAGGCCTTCATGATTGCGCAATCTTTCCATAGATGAGTAGCTGGCTTCTCCCTAGAGCCATGCCTTGGACAAGGCTCATTCAACAACTGCTCAAGCGTCGGGCCTGACCCGCCGGCTCGGGGAGGTGGCCTCCCCTTACGGCGCTGGTTGTTACCCTGTGAGCTGGCGTTGGCCACAAACTCTATGCTGCCATCGGCCTTACGCTTGCTACCTCCTTGGTTCGCCGGGTTATGTTGAGGACCCTTGCCATTGCCGTTCTTCTTTCCCTTCCCTGTCCTTTCATCATCTGACGCGGGGTCCTGGGTACTATCAGAGTCGGCGTACTTGACGAGAGCCGCCATCAGCGTAGCCATATCATTGCAATCAGGCTTGAGCCGCCCGAGTTTCATCTTCAGGGGCAGGAAACGACAATTCTGCTCCAACATTAAGACTGCAGAGCCGGCATCCATCTTATCAAATGAATGTATTATCTCTTTGACCCAGCGAACCCAATGGGTTGTAGACTCACCCTCCTGCTGCTTACAGTTAGTCTAATCCACAATGGACATAGACTGCCTACAGGTATCTTTGAAGTTTTGGATGAACCGAGCTTTTAGCTCAGCCCAAGACCCGATAGAATTCAGTGGCAGCCCTTTCAACCAAGTGCGGGCAGTCCCATCTAACATCATGGTGAAGTACTTGGCCATTGCCGCTTCACTGACCTCCAGCAACTCCATAGCCATCTCGTAACTCTCGATCCACGCTCCGGGTTGCAAATCAGCTGTATAATTAGGCACTTTCCTTGGTCCTTTGAAATCTTTGGGCAGACGCTCGTTACGGAGAGCCGGCACCAGACAAGGAACACCTCCAGTCCTCGTAGGTATACCCACGTCGATGGAAGCTATCGGATAAGCTGGGTGTGGCTGGTAGGCCATCAACTGAGGCACCTGCTCCGCCTCTTGCCGTGCTCTGTCTTGGTCTACCGCGTGAAAGGCTCCGTTATGAGCCGGGCCGTGGCCAGGAGGCAAGTCATGGCGCCGGACATTACTTGAGCCGGTCGCTGAGACCATGTGTCTGCTGTAACTCGGGCTCCGGCCTGGACGAGGGGTTCAATGAATCCTGTCCCGGCTATAAGAATATGCCTCTTGCTGTGCCAGAGCCGTCTGAAGGAGTTCTCTAATCCGGCGGGTTTCAACCGCTGTTGGAGAGTCACCATCAATTGGGAGAGCCGCCAGCCGTGCCGCCGCGGCGACCATGTTTTCCAACGGGTTGGCATAATGACCCGGTGGTATTGGCACGTACTGAGGCGGGGCAGGGTTCACCCGGGGAGGTCCCATCACTTGGGGCTGAATTGGCGTTCCAGCCCCGGGCGCCATGATCTCTGGCGGGTTACTAGACCCTGCGCCAGGCATGTTGAAGAGGTTTCGAGGGTCGTAAACCAAAGGGAGTCGAGATTGGGCCTTTTGATGCCTCCTTCTCATGACCTCATTGGACGCGGTCTGATCCATCGTGAACCGAAAAGACTGTGCCTGAATCAGCTGAGTCTGGGCGTCGAGAGCCGCCCTCTCTGCAGCCATCCTGATCCCCTCCGCCGCCAGGTCCTCCTCTGCCTTTGCTAGATCCAACTTTAATTGTGCCACCTCCACTTCATGCTGAGCTTGATCCGCCGGGGCAACCGTAGCGGTCAACAGGACCGTCATCTTATCTGTGAGATCCATCAGCACCTGAGCCGGCGAGGGCACCGGGCTTCCTGACCCGGCGGCGGGGTTTTGAACAAGTTGTGCGCCGGCCATGAAGATTCCAACCCGGCTCGGCGGCTCAAAGGGGTCCGGAATGCTGTCGCCATCGGAACAACCCCTGAGCCTGCCATCTTGAAGTTGATATAACGATTTTGACTCATCCGTAGTTGACTCGCCGTCAGAGCCGGCGGCCGTCTCATCACCAGATCCAGATCCTTCAGAGAGTCCTCCATGGACACATCCCACGAAAGCATGCCTCAAAGTAGGTAAAGCCCGGGCGGGTCGTGCACGCTGAGCCGTCTCGATGAGACCGGCGCAGAAATCCGGCTCAGGGCCCGGCTCACGGATCTTGCCAATGAAGACATGGATTCCGCCGAAGGGGACCCGGTACCCGTACTCGATTGAGCCGGCGTCGGGGCCCCAGTTTGCATCGTCGATGTAGAGCTTGCCGCGATGACTCTTGGTCATCCGGCCCACAGCGTATCCCTTGAGCCCTTCAAAGCTGCCCTTCAAGAACTCAAATCCACCGTGCGCCAGCCCCACCGTGGGCGCCAACTGTCGTGGAATTGTCACATCAGATGTCCTCGTGCAAGGACTTAGTCGTGGAGCCATCGCAGCTAGGAAGCTTAAAGGGGTTAAACGGGACAAGGAACACGAGGGTTATACTGGTTCGGCCCCTTGCGGTGAAGGTAAAAGCCTACGTCCAGTTGAGGTAGTCTTGATTAGGGTTTCGACGACCAGGAGCTAAACCGTCCTGCCTGGTTATCGATTTGGTCTTACTTGTCCTTAAACCGCCGCCAGGTCGTCCCTTTATATAGAGAGGTTGACGCCCAGCGGCTTTCAGAGTCCCGGCCGGCTCATAACAGTGTCCGGCTCGGACTCTTAACTATTCTTGCCTTACACTACAAGTCTCACCCTAACGGCGGTTATCACTACGGGCCTTCTGCCATCTCCGGGTCTTAAGCCCATTATTGACCCGTCGTCTTCAAGTTTGGTACTGGGCTTCGCGTGATGACCATTATGACGTAACCCGGCCCCTCCTGGGCAGGTGACTCCAATGGTTATATCCTCAACAGTAATGCATGATCCCGTGACCAAACACTTGGTCACATTGACCTCATTATGATGATGCATTACCGAGTGGGCCCAGAGATACCTCTCCGTCATACAGAGTGACAAATCCCAGTCTCGATCCGTGTCAACCCCACAGACACTTTCAGAGATACCTGTAGTGTACCTTTATAGTCACCCAGTTACGTTGTGACGTTTGGTACACCCAAAGCACTCCTACGGCATCCGGGAGTTACACGATCTCATGGTCTAAGGAAATGATACTTGACATTGGAAAAGCTCTAGCAAACGTACTACACGATCTTTGTGCTATGCTTAGGATTGGGTCTTGTCCATCACATCATTCTCCTAATGATGTGATCCCGTTATCAATGACATCCAATGTCCATAGTCAGGAAACTATGACTATCTGTTGATCAACGAGCTAGTCAACTAGAGGCTTACTAGGGACACGTTGTGGTCTATGTATTCACACATGTATTACGATTTCCGGATAACACAATTATAGCATGAATAATAGACAATTATCATGAACAAGGAAATATAATAATAACCATTTTATTATTGCCTCTAAGGCATATTTCCAACAGTCTCCCACTTGCACTAGAGTGAATAATCTAGTTACATTGTGATGAATCGAACACCCATAGAGTTCTGGTGTTGATCATGTTTTGCTCTAGGGAGAGATTTAGTCGACGGATCTGCTACATTCAGGTCCGTATGTACTTTACAAATATCTATGTCTCCATTTTGAACACTTCCACGAATGGAGTTGAAGCGACGCTTGATATGCCTGGTCTTCCTGTGAAACCTGGGCTCCTTGGCAAGGGCAATAGCTCCAGTGTTGTCACACAAGAGAGCCATCGGGCCCGACGCATTGGGAATCACCCCTAGGTCGGTAATGAACTCCTTCATCCAGATTGCTTCTTGCGCTGCCTCTGAGGCCGCCATGTACTCCGCTTCACATGTAGATCCCGCCACGACGCTTTGCTTGCAACTGCACCAGCTTACTGCCCCTCCATTCAAAATATACACGTATCCGGTTTGTGACTTAGAGTCATCCAGATCTCTGTCGAAGCTAGCATCGACGTAACCCTTTACGACGAGCTCTTCGTCACCTCCATAAACGAGAAACATATCCTTAGTCCTCTTCAGGTACTTCAGGATATTCTTGACCGCTGTCCAGTGTTCCATGCCGGGATTACTTTGGTACATTCCTACCAAACTTACGGCAAGGTTTACATCAGGTCTGGTACACAGCATGGCATACATAATAGACCCTATGGCTGAGGCATAGGGGACGACACTCATCTTTTCTCTATCTTCTGCCGTGGTCGGGCATTGAGCCGTGCTCAATTGCACACCTTGCAATACCGGCAAGAACCCCTTCTTGGACTGATCCATATTGAACTTCTTCAATATCTTGTCAAGGTACGTACTCTGTGAAAGACCAATGAGGCGTCTTGATCTATCTCTATAGATCTTGATGCCTAATATATAAGCAGCTTCTCCAAGGTCCTTCATTGAAAAACACTTGTTCAAATAGGCCTTTATACTTTCCAAGAATTCTATATCATTTCCCATCAATAGTATGTCATCCACATATAATAAGAGAAATGCTACAGAGCTCCCACTCACTTTCTTGTAAACACAGGCTTCTCCGTAAGTCTGTGTAAACCAAACGCTTTGATCATCTCATCAAATCAAATGTTCCAACTCCGAGATGCTTGCCCCAGCCCATGGATGGAGCGCTGGAGCTTGCATACCTTGTTAGCATTCTTAGGATCGACAAAACCTTCCGGCTGCATCATATACAATTCTTCCTTAAGAAAGCCGTTAAGGAATGCCATTTTGACGTCCATTTGCCATATCTCATAATCATAGAATGCGGCAATTGCTAACATGATTCGGACGGACTTCAGCTTCGCTACGGGTGAGAAAGTCTCATCGTAGTCAACCCCTTGAACTTGTCGATAACCCTTAGCGACAAGTCGAGCCTTATAGATGGTCACATGACGATCCGCGTCTGTCTTCTTCTTAAAGATCCATTTGTTTTCTATCGCTCGCCGATCATCGGGCAAGTCAGTCAAAGTCCATACTTCGTTTTCATACATGGATCCTATCTCGGATTTCATGGCTTCTAGCCATTTGTCGGAATCTGGGCCCGTCATTGCTTCTTCATAGTTCGAAGGTTCACCGTTGTCTAACAACATGATTTCCAGGACAGGGTTGCCATACCACTATGGTGTGGAACGTGTCCTCGTGGACCTACGAAGTTCAGTATTAACTTGATCCGAAGCACCTTGATCATCATCATTAGCTTCCTCTCTAGTCAGTGCAGGCACCACATGAACATCTTCCTGAGCTGCGCTACTTTCTTGTTCAAGAGGTAGTAGTTCATCAAGTTCCACTTTCCTCCCACTTACTTCTTTCGAGAGAAACTCTTTCTCCAGAAAGGACCCGTTCTTGGCAACAAAGATCTTGCCTTCGGATCTGAGGTAGAAGGTATACCCAATGGTTTCCTTAGGGTATCCTATGAAGACGCATTTTTCCGACTTGGGTTCGAGCTTTTCAGGTTGAAGTTTCTTGACATAAGCATCGCATCCCCAAACTTTTAGAAATGACAGCTTAAGTTTCTTCCCAAACCATAATTCATACAGTGTCGTCTCAACGGATTTCGACGGAGCCCTATTTAAAGTGAATGCGGCAGTCTCTAAAGCATAGCCCCAAAATGAGAGCGGTAGATCGGTAAGAGACATCATAGATCGCACCATATCCAATAGAGTGCGATTACGACGTTCGGACACACCGTTTCTTTGAGGTGTTCCAGGCGGCGTGAGTTTTGAAATTATTTGACATGTCCTTAAGTGTGTGCCAAATTCGTGACTCAAATATTCTCCTCCACGATCTGATCATAACAACTTTATTTTCCTGTCACGTTGATTCTCAACCTCACTCTGAAATTCCTTGAACTTTTCAAAGGTTTCAGACTTGTGTTTCATTAGGTAGACATACCCATATCTACTCAAGTCATCAGTGAGAGTGAGAACATAACGATAGCCACCGCGAGCCTCAACACTCATTGGACCGCACACATCAGTATGTATGATTTCCAATAAGTTGGTTGCTCGCTCCATTGTTCCGGAGAACGGAGTCTTGGTCATCTTACCCATGAGGCATGGTTCGCACGTGTCAAATGATTCGTAATCAAGAGACTCCAAAAGTCCATCTGCATGGAGCTTCTTCATGCCTTTGACACCAATGTGACCAAGACGGTAGTGCCACAAGTATGTGGGACTATCATTATCAACCTTACATCTTTTGGTATTCACACTATGAATATGTGTAACATTACGTTCGAGATTCATTAAGAATAAACCATTAACCAGCGGGGCATGACCATAAAACATATCTCTCATATAAATAGAACAACCATTATTCTCGGATTTAAATGAGTAGCCATCTCGAATTAAACGAGATCCTGATACAATGTTCATGCTCAAAGCTGGCACTAAATAACAATTATTGAGGTTTAAAACTAATCCCGTAGGTAAATGTAGAGGTAGCGTGCCGACGGCGATCACATCGACCTTGGAACCATTCCCGACGCGCATCGTCACCTCGTCCTTCGCCAGTCTCCGCTTATTCCGCAGCTCCTGTTTTGAGTTACAAATATGAGCAACTGCACCGGTATCAAATACCCAGGAGCTACTACGAGTACTGGTAAGGTACACATCAATTACATGTATATCACATATACCGTTGGTGTTGCCGGCCTTCTTGTCCGCTAAGTATTTGGGGCAGTTCCGCTTCTAGTGACCACTTCCCTTGCAATAAAAGCACTCAGTCTCAGGCTTGGGTCCATTCTTTGGCTTCTTCCCGGCAACTGGCTTACCGGGCGCGGCAACTCCCTTGCCGTCCTTCTTGAAGTTCTTCTTACCCTTGCCTTTCTTGAACTTAGTGGTTTTATTCACCATCAACACTTGATGTTCCTTTTTTATCTCCACCTCCGCTGATTTCAGCATTGAATATACCTCAGGAATGGTCTTTTCCATCCCCTGCATATTGAAGTTCATCACAAAGCTCTTGTAGCTTGGTGGAAGCGACTGAAGGATTCTGTCAATGACCGCGTCATCCGGGAGATTAACTCCCAGCTGAGTCAAGCGGTTGTGCAACCCAGACATTTTGAGTATGTGCTGACTGACAGAACTGTTTTCCTCCATCTTACAACTGAAGAACTTGTCGGAGACTTCATATCTCTCGACCCGGGCATGAGCTTGGAAAACCATTTTCAGCTCTTCGAACATCTCATATGCTCCGTGTTGCTCAAAACGCTTTTGGAGCCCCGGTTCTAAGCTGTAAAGCATGCCGCACTGAACGAGGGAGTAATCATCAGCACGTGACTGCCAAGCGTTCATAACGTCTTGGTTCTCTGGGATGGGTGCTTCAGCTAGCGGTGCTTCTAGGACATAATCTTTCTTGGCAGCTATGAGGATGATCCTAAGGTTCCGAACCCAGTCCGTATAGTTGCTGACATCATCTTTCAGCTTGGTTTTCTCTAGGAACGCGTTGAAGTTGAGGGCAATGTGGGCCATTTGATCTACAAGACATATTGTAAAGATTTTAGACTAAGTTCATGATAATTAAGTTCATCTAATCAAATTATTCAATGAACTCCCACTCAGATAGACATCCCTCCAGTCATCTAAGTGAAACACGATCCGAGTCAACTAGGTTGTGTCCGATCATCACGTGAGACGGACTAGTCAACATCGGTGAACATCTTCATGTTGATCGTATCTTCTATACGACTCATGCAAGACCTTTCGGTCTTTCGTGTTCCGAGGCCATGTCTGTACATGCTAGGCTCGTCAAGTCAACCTAAGTGTATTGCGTGTGTAAATCTGGCTTACACCCGTTGTATTCGAACGTTAGAATCTATCACACCCGATCATCACGTGGTGCTTCGAAACAACGAACCTTCACAACGGTGCACAGTTAGGGGGAACACCTTCTTGAAATTATTGCGAGGGATCATCTTATTTAAGCGACCGTCGTTCTAAGCAAATAAGATGTAAAACATGATAAACATCACATGCAATCAAATAGTGACATGATATGGCCAATATCATTTTGCTCCTTTGATCTCCATCTTCGGGGCGCCATGATCATCTTCGTCGCCGGCATGACACCATGATCTCCATCATCATGATCTCCATCATCGTGTCTTCATGAAGTTGTCACGCCAACGATTACTTCTACTTCTATGGCTAACGTGTTTAGCAGTAATGTAAAGTAATTTACATGACGTTATTCAATGACACGCAGGTCATACAAAAAATAAAGACAACTCCTATGGCTCCTGCCGGTTGTCATACTCATCGACATGCAAGTCGTGATTCCTATTACAAGAACATGATCAATCTCATACATCACATATATCTCATTCATCACATCCTTTTGGCCATATCACATCACAAGGCACATGCTGCAAAAACAAGTTAGACGTCCTCTAATTGTTGTTGCATGTTTTTACGTGGCTTCTATAGGTTTCTAGCAAGAACATTTCTTACCTACGTAAAACCACAACGTGAGATGCCAATTTCTATTTACCCTTCATAAGGACCCTTTTCATCGAATCCGTTCTGACTAAAGTGGCAGAGACAGACACCCGCTAGCCACCGTATGCAACTAGTGCATGTCAGTCGGTGGAACCTGTCTCACGTAAGCGTATGTGTAAGGTCGGTCTGGGCCGCTTCATCCCACGATGCCGCCGAAACAAGATAAGACTAGTAGTGGCAAGAAAAATTGACAACATCTACGCCCACAACAAGTTTGTGTTCTACTCGTGCATAGAAACTACGCATAGACCTAGCTCATGATGCCACTATTGGGGATCGTAGCAGAAATTTAAAATTTTCTACGCATCACCAAGATCAATCTATGGAGTCATCTAGCAATGAGAGAGAGGAGTGCATCTACATACCCTTGTAGATCGCGAGCGGAAGCGTTCAAGTGAACGGGGTTGATGGAGTCGTAATCGTCGTGATCCAAATCACCGATGACCGAGCGCCGAACGGACGGCACCTCCGCGTTCAACACACGTACGGAGCAGCAACGTCTCCTCCTTCTTGATCTAGCAAGGGGGAAGGAGAGGTTGATGGAGATCCAGCAGCACGACGGCCTGGTGGTGGAAGTAGCGGGATTCCGACAGGGCTTCGCCGAGCGCTGCGGGAGGAGGGAGAGGGAGGGAGAGGGATGCGCCAGGGGCTATGGTGCAGCTGCCCTCCCTCCCCCCTCCTATATATAGGCCTCCTGGGGGGCGCCAGCCCTGGGAGATCTGATCTCCAAGGGGGGCGGCGGCCAAGGGGTGGCTTCCCCCCCCCCCCAAGCCAAGTGGGGGGCGCCCCCACCCCTAGGGTTTCCAACCCTAGGCGCAGGGGCAAGCCCAAGGGGGGCGCACCAGCCCACCAGGGGTTGGTTCCCCTCCCACTTCAGCCCATGGGGCCCTCCGAGATAGGTGGCCCCACCCGGTGGACCCCCGGGACCCTTCCGGTGGTCCCGGTACAATACTGGTAACCCCCGAAACTTTCCTGGTGGCCGAAACTGGACTTCCTATATATAATTCTTCACCTCCGGACCATTCCGGAACTCCTCGTGACATCCGGGATCTCATCCAGGACTCCGAACAACTTTCAGGTTACCGCATACTAATACCTCTACAACCCTAACGTCACCGAACCTTAAGTGTGTAGACCCTACGGGTTCGGGAGACATGCAGACATGACCGAGACGACTCTCCGGTCAATAACCAACAGCGGCATCTGGATACCCATGTTGGCTCCCACATGTTCCTCGATGATCTCATCGGATGAACCACGATGTCGAGGATTCAATCAATCCCGTATACAATTCCCTTTGTCAATCGGTACGTTACTTGCCCGAGATTCGATCGTCGGTATCCCAATACCTCGTTCAATCTCATTACCGACAAGTCACTTTACTCATACCGTAATGCATGATCCCGTGACCAAACACTTGGTCACATTGAGCTCATTATGATGATGCATTACCGAGTGGGCCCAGAGATACCTCTCCGTCATACGGAGTGACAAATCCCAGTCTCGATCCGTGTCAACCCAACAGACACTTTCAGAGATACCTGTAGTGTACCTTTATAGTCACCCAGTTACGTTGTGACGTTTGGTACACCCAAAGCACTCCTACGGCATCCGGGATTTACACGATCTCATGGTCTAAGGAAATGATACTTGACATTGGAAAAGCTCTAGCAAACGAACTACACGATCTTTGTGCTATGCTTAGGATTGGGTCTTGTCCATCACATCATTCTCCTAATGATGTGATCCCGTTATCAATGACATCCAATGTCCATAGTCAGGAAACTATGACTATATGTTGATCAACGAGTTAGTCAACTAGAGGCTTACTAGGGACACGTTGTGGTCTATGTATTCACACATGTATTACGATTTCCGGATAACACAAGTATAGCATGAACAATAGACAATTATCATGAACAAGGAAATATACTAATAACCATTTTATTATTGCCTCTAGGGCATATTTCCAACATCAATGTGTGTATATATGCTTTCCATTCTGTATATGTGGATGATAATAGCTAGATTCAAATTAGTATACCAAAACAGATAGAAAATGGAATTCATAATATATAGTATATTAATTGTTCATTAGTTCATCACAGAATATATATATATATATATAATATCATCACATATACGTTATGATACTTAACTACTAGGTACAATGCATAAAATTGAAAACGAACAATACTAAAACTAATAATCCCTCCTGGGGCCAGTATTTCGGCAGCCCCTCGCCAGCAACTCCCTGGTGCGCAGCGTCTTCCCAGTGCGGAGGCAGTACTCCGACTCCTCCGCCTCGCAGCGCTTGACGTACCGATCTGCCTCTTGCTGGCGGACACACGCAGCCGATCTTGGCATTTCGTTGGGCGCCCACCGGAGCTCCTCGATGGCGGCACGCTGGACCTTATCGGCCCACCTCCACGTAGCGACGAGGCGCCCAGCGCCTATGACCTTCCTCGCAAAGTACCCGTCTTCGTACACCTCCTCGGCACGACGACGTGCCCGCCCCCAAAGCTCCGCCGCCTCCTTTTTTCAGGCGGCATCACGGGCTTCACAGGCCGCCTGGTACCTGGCTTCCTCCTCCGCCATCTCCTTCTTGAACGCCACTTGCCTGGATTTCTCAACCGGCGGCAGCGACATCCGCAGACAAAGATTGTACTGGCCCCAAAACCAATCCAAAGTTAGGGGGTCCGGTGCAACCTCATCAGGCGCCGCATAGGGGTCCTCGTTGCTGCTAATCGAGTGAGCGTCCTCGGGGGGACGGCGACTCCTCGTCGGCGCGTGGGCAGGCCGGCGGCGCCATGGCAGAGATTTGAGAGAGAGAGAGGGGGGGGCAAGCAAGGGGAGGATGTAGATGAGAATGCAGGCGGGACGACATGAGCAAGGTAGTATTTATTAGCGGCTGGATTCTAGATCGACAGGCCCAGTACACACGCCGGTTGCCGGTATTTACGAGTACTATAGTTTGAATTACACACGATTCCCGCAGCAAAATCCATGTGTGAACATAATAGCTGACGGTTTCCAATACAGAACCGTGCCTGATTAATGATCCCCGCCAATCACCTACAAAACCTCGAGCCGCGAGATAGAGTGCCAATCGTGTGGGGGCCGGTTGTCTTGCCAGATATTTATATTTTCTTTTTTGAACACCAGATATTTACATCGTCTGATGATTTTTTAACTCGCACACAAGTACACAAAAATATGATTTTTCAAACCGTTTTGGTTAGGCGTTGCATGTAGATGTAGTTCAAATTTGAATTACGGTCATTAAATGGTTAGAAAATCACTTAAATGTCTTTAAAAGGTCAAATGACCCCTGAAATTTTCCAAATTTTCACATGAGAGTTGTATTAGTGCACGTTAAACGTAGGTAAAAATTTGAAGGCCGTAAGAAGAAGCTATCTCCCGTCCATCATCAAACATGCATTGTTCCCTCTCGAAACCACGAACCTTCTAGTGAGTTGATCCGGTTTGTGAGGGTTGTGTGTCCAAACTTTCATCAAAAAGGCAAAAAAAATTACCACATCATCTTGGTGGCATGACATTAAATCAAGCAAGGTTTCATGTTCATGGAACTCCATGCATGTGCCCATGCCTTGAGACCAATATGTTTGAAAATTCCTTCTAATTTACTGCACATGGAATTAACTCGCACACAAGTACACAAAAATATGATTTTTCAAACCGTTATGGTTAGGCGTTGCATGTAGATGTAGTTCAAATTTTAATTACGGTCATTAAATGGTTAGAAAATCACTTAAATATCTTTAAAAGGTCAAATGACCCCTGAAATTTTCCAAATTATCACATGACAGTTGTATTAGTGCACGTTAAACGTAGGAAAAAATTTGAAGGCTGTAAGAGGAAGCTATCTCCCATCCGTCATCAAACATGCATTGTTCCCTCTCGGAACCACGAACCTTCTAGTGAGTTGCTCCGGTTTGTGAGGGGTGTGTGTCCAAACTTTCGTCAAACAGGCCAATTTTTTTACCACATCATCTTGGTGGCATGACATTAAATCAAGCAAGGTTTCATGTTTTTCTGATCATTTTTTAATTTTTTGAAATTAAATGCCATGGCACTCCATGCATGTGCCCATGCCTTGAGACCAATATGTTTGAAAATTCCTTCTAATTTACTGCACATGGAACTAACTCGCACACAAGTATCGAAAAATATGATTTTTCAAACCACTATGGTTAGGCGTTGCATGTAGATGTAGTTCAAATTTGAATTACAGTCATTAAATGGTTAGAAAATTACTTAAATGTCTTTAAAAGGTCAAATGACCCCTGAAATTTTCCAAATTTTCACATCACAGTTGTATTAGTGTATGTTAAACGTAGGAAAAAATTTGAAGGCCGTAAGAGGAAGCTATCTCCCGTTCGTCATCAAACATGCATTGTTCCCTCTCAGAACCACGAACCTTCTAGCGAGTTGCTCCGGTTTGTGAGGGGTGTGTGTCCAAACGTTCGTCAAACATGCCAATTTCTTTACCACATCATCTTGGTGGCATGACATTACATCAACCAAGATTTCATGTTTTTCTGATCATTTTTTTATTTTTTGGAATTAAAATGCCACATCACTCCATGCATACATATGCATGTGTCCATGTCATGAGACCAATATGTTTGAAAATTCCTTCTAATTTACTGCACATGGAACTAACTAGCACACAAGTACAGAAAAATATGATTTTTCAAACCGCTATGGTTAGGCGTTGCATGTAGATGTAGTTCAAATTTGAATTACGGTCATTAAATGGTTAGAAAATCACTTAAATGTCTTTAAAAGGTCAAATGACCCATAGAATTTTCCAAAATTTGACATTGCAGTTGTAGTAGTGCACATTAGACGTAGAAAAAATTTGAAGGCCGTAAGAGGAAGCTATCTCCCATTCGTCATCAAACATGCATTGTTCCCTCTCGGAACCACGAACCTTCTAGCGAGTTGCTCCGGTTTGTGAGGGGTGTGTGTCCAAACTTTCGTCAAACATGCCAATTTCTTTACCCATCATCTTGGTGGCATGACATTACCTCAACCAAGGTTTCATGTGTTTCTGATTTTTTTGGAATTAAAATGCCATGTCACTCCATGCATACGTATGCATGCATGTGTCCATGTCGTGAGACAAATATGTTTGAAAATTCCTTCTAGCTCACTGCACATGGAATTAACTCGCACACAAGTACACAAATATGATTTTTCAAACCGTTTTGGTTAGGCATTGCATGTAGATGTAATTCAAATTTGAATTACGGTCATTAAATGGCTAGAAAATCACTTAAATGTCTTTAAAAGGTCAAATGACCCCTAGAATATTCAAAAATTGCACATTACAGTTGTAGTAGTGCACGTTAGAGGTAGAAAAAAATTGAAGGCTGTAAGAGGAAGCTATCTCCCGTTCATCATCAAACATGCATTGTTCCCTCTCGGAACCACGAGCCTTCTAGTGAGTTGCTCCGGTTTGTGAGGGGTGTGTGTCCAAATTTCGTCAAACAGGCCAATTTTTTTAGCACATCATCTTGGTGGCATGACATTAAATCAAGCAAGGTTTCATGTTTTTCTGATCATTTTTTCATTTTTTGGAATTAAAATGCCATGGCACTCCATGCATGTGCCCATGCCTTGAGACCAATATGTTTGAAAATTCCTTCTAATTTACCGCACATGGAACTAACTAGCACACAAGTACAGAAAAATATGATTTTTCAAACCGCTATGGTTAGGCGTTGCATGTAGATGTAGTTCAAATTTGAATTACGGTCATTAAATGGTTAGAAAATCACTTAAATGTCTTTAAAAGGTCAAATGACCCATAGAATTTTCCAAAATTTGACATTGCAGTTGTAGTAGTGCACATTAGACGTAGAAAAAATTTGAAGGCCGTAAGAGGAAGCTATCTCCCATTCGTCATCAAACATGCATTGTTCCCTCTCGGAACCACGAACCTTCTAGCGAGTTGCTCCGGTTTGTGAGGGGTGTGTGTCCAAACTTTCGTCAAACATGCCAATTTCTTTACCCATCATCTTGGTGGCATGACATTACATCAACCAAGGTTTCATGTGTTTCTGATTTTTTTGGAATTAAAATGCCATGTCACTCCATGCATACGTATGCATGCATGTGTCCATGTCGTGAGACAAATATGTTTGAAAATTCCTTCTAGCTCACTGCAAATGGAATTAACTCGCACACAAGTACACAAATATGATTTTTCAAACCGTTTTGGTTAGGCATTGCATGTAGATGTAATTCAAATTTGAATTACGGTCATTAAATGGCTAGAAAATCACTTAAATGTCTTTAAAAGGTCAAATGACCCCTAGAATATTCAAAAATTGCACATTACAGTTGTAGTAGTGCACGTTAGAGGTAGAAAAAAATTGAAGGCTGTAAGAGGAAGCTATCTCCCGTTCATCATCAAACATGCATTGTTCCCTCTCGGAACCACGAGCCTTCTAGTGAGTTGCTCCGGTTTGTGAGGGGTGTGTGTCCAAATTTCGTCAAATACGCCAATTTTTTTAGCACATCATCTTGGTGGCATGACATTAAATCAAGCAAGGTTTCATGTTTTTCTGATCATTTTTTAATTTTTTGGAATTAAAATGCCATGGCACTCCATGCATGTGCCCATGCCTTGAGACCAATATGTTTGAAAATTCCTTCTAATTTACTGCACATGGAACTAACTAGCACACAAGTACAGAAAAATATGATTTTTCAAACCGCTATGGTTAGGCGTTGCATGTAGATGTAGTTCAAATTTGAATTACGGTCATTAAATGGTTAGAAAATCACTTAAATGTCTTTAAAAGCTCAAATGACCCATAGAATTTTCCAAAATTTGACATTGCAGTTGTAGTAGTGCACATTAGACGTAGAAAAAATTTGAAGGCCGTAAGAGGAAGCTATCTCCCATTCGTCATCAAACATGCATTGTTCCCTCTCGGAACCACGAACCTTCTAGCGAGTTGCTCCGGTTTGTGAGGGGTGTGTGTCCAAACTTTCGTCAAACATGCCAATTTCTTTACCCATCATCTTGGTGGCATGACATTACATCAACCAAGGTTTCATGTGTTTCTGATTTTTTTGGAATTAAAATGCCATGTCACTCCATGCATACGTATGCATGCATGTGTCCATGTCGTGAGACAAATATGTTTGAAAATTCCTTCTAGCTCACTGCACATGGAATTAACTCGCACACAAGTACACAAATATGATTTTTCAAACCGTTTTGGTTAGGCATTGCATGTAGATGTAATTCAAATTTGAATTACGGTCATTAAATGGCTAGAAAATCACTTAAATGTCTTTAAAAGGTCAAATGACCCCTAGAATATTCAAAAATTGCACATTACAGTTGTAGTAGTGCACGTTAGAGGTAGAAAAAAATTGAAGGCTGTAAGAGGAAGCTATCTCCCGTTCATCATCAAACATGCATTGTTCCCTCTCGGAACCACGAGCCTTCTAGTGAGTTGCTCCGGTTTGTGAGGGGTGTGTGTCCAAATTTCGTCAAACAGGCCAATTTTTTTAGCACATCATCTTGGTGGCATGACATTAAATCAAGCAAGGTTTCATGTTTTTCTGATCATTTTTTAATTTTTTGGAATTAAAATGCCATGGCACTCCATGCATGTGCCCATGCCTTGAGACCAATATGTTTGAAAATTCCTTCTAATTTACTGCACATGGAACTAACTAGCACACAAGTACAGAAAAATATGATTTTTCAAACCGCTATGGTTAGGCGTTGCATGTAGATGTAGTTCAAATTTGAATTACGGTCATTAAATGGTTAGAAAATCACTTAAATGTCTTTAAAAGGTCAAATGACCCATAGAATTTTCCAAAATTTGACATTGCAGTTGTAGTAGTGCACATTAGACGTAGAAAAAATTTGAAGGCCGTAAGAGGAAGCTATCTCCCATTCGTCATCAAACATGCATTGTTCCCTCTCGGAACCACGATCCTTCTAGCGAGTTGCTCCGGTTTGTGAGGGGTGTGTGTCCAAACTTTCGTCAAACATGCCAATTTCTTTACCCATCATCTTGGTGGCATGACATTACATCAACCAAGGTTTCATTTGTTTCTGATTTTTTTTGGAATTAAAATGCCATGTCACTCCATGCATACGTATGCATGCATGTGTCCATGTCGTGAGACAAATATGTTTGAAAATTCCTTCTAGCTTACTGCACATGGAATTAACTCGCACACAAGTACACAAATATGATTTTTCAAACCGTTTTGGTTAGGCATTGCATGTAGATGTACTTCAAATTTGAATTACGGTCATTAAATGGCGAGAAAATCACTTAAATGTCTTTAAAAGGTCAAATGACCCCTAGAATTTTCAAAAATTGCACATTACAGTTGTAGTAGTGCACGTTAGAGGTAGAAAAAATTGAAGGCTGTAAGAGGAAGCTATCTCCCGTTCATCATCAAACATGCATTGTTCCCTCTCGGAACCATGAGCCTTCTAGTGAGTTGCTCCGGTTTGTGAGGGGTGTGTGTCCAAAGTTTCGTCAAACATGCCAATTTTTTTACCACATCATCTTGGTGGCATGACATTACATCAACAAGGTTTCATGTGTTTCTGATTTTTTTATTTTTGGAAGTAAAATGCCAAGTCACTCCATGCTTAATTGTGTCATAGCCGTTAGACCAATATGTTTGAAAATTCCTTCCAATTTACTGCACATGGAATTAAATCGCCCACAAGTACACGAAATATGAGTTTTCAAACCGTTATGGTTAGCTGTTGCATGTACATGTAGTTCAAATTTCAATTGCGGTCATTAAATGGCTAGAAAATCACTTAAATGTCTTAAAAGGTCAAATGACCCCTGAAATTTTCCAAAATTTGACATGACAGTTGTATTAGTACTACAAAATTTCTCGTTCATTTAAAACACCATCCGTTGGCACTTTACTCCAAATTCGTCTTTCACAGCTAATAAAAAATATCTACAACATCACACACAGTTGTTTTCTAGGAACCGTTTGCGATGAAAGTATTTGGGTCTATTTAAGTCTCCCTCCTTAAGCTTCGCCGGCTCTTCTGCTCTAGTGCCGGCAACCCCCGAATGCATGAATCCCGATCCCCATTCCCGCACCCCCTCCTAGCAAATATGAAGTCGTGGAAACGCTTCGTGAAGGCCCGTACGATGGCCGCGTCCCCCCAAGCATCGCCGCCTGTGCCGAGAGCGCGGCCGCCTACGCCGAGAGTGCCGCCGCATCCGCATTGAGCGCGGCCACTTCCGTCGAGAGGGCGTCTACGGCAGCTGACAGGGCAGCTTAGACGGCTGCAGCTGCTAGTGTGACGGCGGCTGCAAACACTGAGAGCGCTCGAGCTGCCGTCCGTGCCGCTGATATCGCCCTGGCCCTGGTCGAGGCCATCCACGCCAAGATCGAGGATGCACACGCCAAGATATTCCAGGCCACCTCGGACTCCAGCATGCAACCCATGACTGAAAAGGCGGCGGTGGCCATGGAGCACCTGCTTCCTCATGAGGTCGCGGAGCGGGAGCTGGAGATGCAGGAGGCGGCGGAGATCGAGGAGCACCGGGAGGAGGAGTTGCGCGTGGCCGAGGTCGAGGTAGAGAAGAGTCTGTCCGTCGAGGAATCGTTGGGGTCGTGTGGGAAGGACCCCCCTATCACCCACACTCACTTGGCGACGGTTCCAAATGCCATCACGGAAAGGGGTTAAAACCGTTTGTTTAGGACTGACGCGCACCAGTGTAGAACTTATGCATCTACATTAGAAGTACTCCTAGCTTCTGTATCATTGAACTTGCTGTGTAACAAGTGTATATTTTTTCAACAACAGTCTTTTAATCTTTCGAACTGATGCAACTATACGACATGTACTATTATAATTAACAACATACAACTTGAAGTGGTAGCTGAACCTTATATAAAGCCTAGTAGCTACTTGGACTGATGCATAAGTTTATGTTTTTTTACTTGAACTGAAGCTAGCATATTAGAGGTACTGACAGTAACCTCGACATCCAAATTGTGCATCAAGTGGCAGGGGTGTAATGAAGTGATGCAAGCATTTGCAATGTACTATCAGCTTCTGCATCATAGGAACATGTGCCACTGATGCAGCACACATGTAGTACTGATGAATCTAATAGTGTAACATGTAGGCAGAGCATAGTGTGTGCAATTTTTAAATTGAATCTTCTGCATAGCAGGACTGATGAACTGATGAACTGACACAAACATGGTATTTTTCTTCAGGCAAACCCAGACATGAAAACATTTTTTGAACTGATCATTTGTGCTTCAGTAGCAATCAGGCAGATTCAATTTTGAGGAAAATTAGTGTGGGAAGTAGACATCACCTCCAGTGGCATGTTCTTGGATCAGACTTCTTCTTCCTCTCGTGGGTGGTGTACTTGCATAATCTTGGAAGGCAGTGCCATTGATGCAGGCAAGGAGCTTGGGGAGACAACGGCGCTCCTGCTTGTGGTGGAGCTCCGGCGACGGGGCTGGTGTCGGAGATCACGGATCCGTCGAAGGAGCTCCAGCGAGGGAGAGGCTGGTGGCGGGGATCACGGCCCCGTAGAAGGAGCTCCGGCGAGAGGGGTAGGCAGGAGGCGGGGATCATGGCCCCGTCGAAGGAGCTCTGGCGAGGGGGAGGCGAGGACCACGACCCCGTCGAAGGAGCTCCGGCGAGGGGGGAGGCGGGAGGCGAGGACCACGTCGCCGTCGTTGCTTTGCCAGCGAGGAAGGGGATGGCAGCGGCGGATACGTCGGCGGCCAGTCACGGCGCCGCGGGCTCCCTCGCTCCGGCTGACGCCGTCCTCGCTCATCCATGATGGTTGCCTCCGGCGGAAGGAGGTGGGTTGGGTTCGGGCTGGGTCGGGGGAATCTACGGTGTAGGCGCATCGCGTCCTTATAGGGCCGGGGGGTAACAGAATATTATTCTGTTACTAGTAACAGAATAGTCCAGCCCTATATATATACACACACACATATATATATAGGCAATGAAGAACACCATTCGAATGGTTGAAGAAATTGCAAACTTGAAGAATTTGAAAATTGAAGAATTTGCAAAAAGAGAAAAAACTCAAATTGAATATTTTCAACTTTTGTTGGTGGCGTGACCCACCGTATAAGAATGATGATTTCAGACGTCATGTACAATTGTCGTAGGGCTTTGAGAATCAAATTCTTCATTAATTTATTCACACTTAGAGGGTTAGTCTTCATTGATTGAAGAAAAATGTTACTTCGTGCGTTGCACATCTAAGTCATCAAGTTTGCATAAGTGTTAAGATGTGTGTCCTTTCAAAGAACATTCGAGGATTCTAAGATATTTAGCTCACACCGCAACTTGCTAAATCTCTTCACATTCAAGGGCTTTGTGAAGATATCTGCCAGCTAGTCTTCAGTCTTCACGTGGTCGATGGAGATGTCGCCCTTCAACACATGATCTCGAAGAAAATGATGACGAATCTGGATGTGCTTTGTCTTCGATTGTTGAACTGGGATATGAGCAATCTTGATGGCACTCTCATTATCGCAGTAGAGTGGCACATTCTTCATATTGATGCAATAGTCCTTGAGGGTTTACTTCATCCATAGCAATTGAGCACAGCAAGAACCAGCAGCAATGTACTCAGCTTCAGCAGTAGAGAGTGATACGTAGTTCTGCTTCTTCGAGGACCAACATACTAAGGATCGTCCGAGTAAATGGCATGTGCCTTGAAGGAAATATGCCCTAGAGGCAATAATAAAGTTGTTATTTATATTTCCTTATATCATGATAAATGTTTATTATTCATGCTAGGATTGTATTAACCGGAAACTTAGTACATGTGTGAATACATAGACAAAACTGAGTGTCCCTAGTATGCCTCTACTTGACTAGCTCGTTTATCAACGATGGTTATGTTTCCTAAACCATAGACATGTGTTGTCATTTGATGAATGGGATCACATCATTAGGAGAATGATGTGATGGACAAGACCCATTCGTTATCTTAGCATTATGATCGTTACAGTTTCATTGCTACTGCTTTCTTCATGACTTATACATGTTCCTCTGACTATGAGATTATGCAACTCCCGAATACCGGAGGAACACCTTGTGTGCTATCAAACGTCACAACGTAACTGGGTGATTATAAAGATGCTCTACAGGTGTCTCCAAAGGTGTTTGTTGGGTTGGCATAGATCGAGATTAGGATTTGTCACTCCGTGTATCGGAGAGGTATCTCTGGGCCCTCTCGGTAATGATCATCACTATTAGCCTTGCAAGCAATGTGACTAATGAGTTAGTTATGGGATGATGTATTACGGAACGAGTAAAGAGACTTGCCGGTAACGAGATTGAACTAGGTATGTTGATACCGACGATCGAATCTCGGGCAAGTAACATACCGATGACAAAGGGAACAACGTATGTTGTTATGCGGTTTGACCGATAAAGATCTTTGTAGAATATGTAGGAGCCAATATGAGCATCCAGGTTCCGCTATTGGTTATTGACCAGAGATGTGTCTCGGTCATGTCTACATAGTTCTCGAACCCGTAGGGTCCGCACGCTTAACGTTCGATGATGATTTGTATTATGAGTTATGTGATTTGATGACCGAAATTTGTTCGGAGTCCCGTATGAGATCACGGACATGACGAGGAGTCTCGAAATGGTCGAGCCATAAATATCGATATATTGGAAGGCTATATTCGGACATCGGAAAGGTTCTGAGTGGTTCGGGTATTTTTCGGAGTACCGGAGAGTTACGGGAATTCGCCGGGGGAAGTATTGGGCCTTCATGGGCCTTAGTGGAAAGGAGATGTGACGCACGGATAATTAAGCTACAGTAACCCTTTACTAATGATGCCACGTCACTTCGATTACTGGTGCTAATCTCGCGTTAGTTTGAAACCGATTCAAATTCAAATTCAAAATCAAGCAAACAATAAAAAAATTGAAATATTAAAACTAAAATGTTTGGAGTGAACCAAAAATTGCATAGGTAATTAGGGTGGAGAAACCACATTTTTATAAGATAATTAAATGCACTCAGGTAATTAAAACAACAGCTAAAACATTAATAAAATGCCTTTTATAAATTATATAATATTAAGACATCTTAATTAGGGGTCAAACTTTTTGTCGCAGTGGGTTTAAACATAATACTAATTTAGAAGTTTGTTTTGTATTCCAGTTAAACTAAAATACATTAAAGACTAAAACAAAACAAATAAATAAAAGAAAAGGAACAAAAGGAGAAAACAAAACGAAAAGAAAGGAAAAGAAAGCACCCCCCCCCCCACTGGGCTCCGGCCCAGCAGGCCACCAGCCCAACTGGGCCATCTCCCAGCCAAGCCGGCCCACCCCGGCCTACACATACCCCCCACCGAACCGAACCCTAGCCCTGCACCCCCACGACCCCAACTCTCTCTCTCTCTGGCCCCCCCCCCACTCTCGCTGGATCTGGATCGGGAGGGCCCGATCCCGACAAGACCTGGCCAAACGGGCCGGCCCGACACGGCATGGCCCAGCCCGTGCTAATCGTGCCTGGCCCGGCACGGCCCGCCGTGGCACGTTTAATAGCCGGGCCGTGCCGTGCCGGCCCACGGGCGTGGCTCTCTGGCCTAGGCACGGCCTGATTATTAAATGGGCCAGCCCGTGGCACATTTAGCAAGCTGGCCCATCTGAGTTTTAGCCTGTTGGGCTGTATTTTAGGCCTATTGGGCTGTAATTTAGGTCATATATATAAAAAATCTGAAAAAAATTAAACGGGCCGTGCCGTGCCGGCCCGCGTGCCCAGCCTCCAGGCCCAGGCATGGCCCATGGCGTGCCGTGTGCCGGGCCTAGCCCATTTAGCTCGGGTCGTGCCGTGCCTGGGTCGTGCCGTTCCTACGTGCTACCGGGCCGGCCCAGTTAGCATGGCCCGTTTGGCAAGCTATAATCCCGACGCCCCTCGCCGGAGCTGCCGTGCCGTCGCCGCTCGCCGGACTGTCGCGTCCTCATCTCCTCCCCAACGAGCTACCACGAGCCTCGCCGCCCCGATCCCCTGCAACGGGGGTGAGCCACAACCCCTCTGCCTCCTCTCTCCTGTGGTCACCACGTCTCGCCCCGCCGTGCCGCTCACGCTCCCCACCATGGCCATCGCCCGCGTCGGCGACATGGCCACGCGCCCGCGTCAGCCAATCCCTGCCGTCCCGCGCCCGAGCTCGCACTCTGGCAACTCCTGGCCTCCTAGCCGTACTCGGCGACGCTCGCAACCGCGTTGTGCCTCGCCCAGCCGCGCCCTACCGCTCGCCCCGCCGCCCGCACCTCTGCCCGTTGCCGCCCGTGTGGGCCGTGCCTACGACCCCCGCTCCTGTCGCCGCTGACACCGGTCTGGTGGAGCGCCGGCCACCCCTCGGCTACCATGCCATTCGCGGCGCCGTCCGCTCCCCAACGCGCCCGTGCGCGCCTTCTCTCGTCGCCGGAATCGGCCGGCCGGAGCCCCCTCTGTCGCACCAGCTAGCGCCAACGATAGCCATTGCCGCGGCCTAATTAGTGCTAAGCTAATTACCCACCCCCCTACTTAATTAGCCCCACTAACCCAGCCCCTGTTAAAAAGAGAGAGAAGGAAAAATGTAGTTAAAAATAATAAAAATAATTAATTAATTAATTTAATTGCCTTGATTAAATTAGTTAATCTTAATTAATTAACCTAATCCTGTTAAGCTAAATTAACTAGGTTAATTAGTAGATCAGAGAATGACATGGGGCCCCACTCCCTGTTGACCAGTCAAACTTTGACTGGTCAACTGGGCCCCCCTGGCCCACATGTCAGCCATAGTGTACATTCTATGTACACAGGGCTGGGTACCCGTAGCAATTTATTCATTTAATTTCGAATTCAAATAAATCCAGGAAATTGGAAGAAACAATTAAAACTTTGAAAATTAATATAAAATAATCCATAGCTCGGATGAAAATACTTTGTACATGAAAGTTGCTCAGAACGACAAGACGAATCCGAATATGCAGCCCGTTCGTCCGCTACACACCCTAGCATAGCAAACACGCAACTTTCCCCCTCCAGTTTATCTGTCTGAAGACGCGAAACTCCGGGAATACTTTCCCGAATGCTTTCCCCGTTCGCCGGTAGCACCTAGTACTTCGTTAGCTCACCCTATCACCGTGTATTGCCTCGTTATGTTTTGTGATGCTATGTTTGCATTATATTTATTGTTTCTTCCCCCTCTTCTCTCCGTTAGACTAGGAGACTGACGCCGCTGCTGGTGCCCCGATCGACTATGTTGTTGACGACCCCTACTTGCCAGAGCAACCCGGCAAGCCCCCCCCCTTGATCACCAGATATCGTCTATTCCTTCTCTCTACTGCTTGCATTACAGTAGTGTAGCATGTTACTGCTTTCGGTTGATCCTATTCTACTGCATAACCTGTCAGTGTTGCTACAGTTGTTACCCTTACCTGCAATCCTAAATGCTTAGTATAGGATGCTAGTATTCCATCACTGGCCCTACACTCTTGTCCGTCTGCCATGCTATACTACTGGGCCGTGATCACTTCGGGAGCTGATCACGGGCATGTGCTATATACTTTATACTGTTACATTACTTATGATACTGTTCGGAGATGGGGACTGAAGGGGCAGGTGGCTCCATCCCGGTAGAGGTGGGCCTAGGTCCCCGACGGCCCCCGACTGTTACATTGTGGTGGAGCGATAGGGCAGATTGAGACCACCTAGGAGAGAGGTGGGCCTGGCCCTGGTTGGCGTTCGCGGTTACTTTTAAATAACACGCTTAACGAGATCTTGGTATTTGATCTGAGTCTGGCCACTGGCCTATACGCACTAACCAACTACGCGGGAACAGTTATGGGCACTCGACATCGTGGTATCAGCCGAAGCCTTCGTGACGTCGGCGACTGAGCGGCGCGCGCCGGATTGGAACGTAAGCCTGCTCTTATATTAAGGGGGCTAGTTCTGCTTCCGGCCGCCCTCGCAACGTGCAGGTGTGCAATGGGCGATGGGCCCAGGCCCCTGCGCCATAGGATTTAGACCGGCGTGCTGACCTCTCTGTTGTGCCTAGGTAGGGCTGCGACGTGTTGATCTTCCGAGGCCGGGCATGATCCAGGAAAGTGTGTCCGGCCAAATGCGATCGAGCATGTTGGGTTATGTGGTGCACCCCTGCAGGGAAGTTTATCTATTCGAATAGCCGTGTCCCTCGGTAAAAGGATGACCCGGAGTTGTACCTTGACCTTATGACAACTAGAACCGGATACTTAATAAAACACACCCTTCCAAGTGCCAGATACAACCCGGTGATCGCTCTCTCACAGGTCGACGAGGAGAGGATCCCCGGGTAGGATTATGCTATGCGATGATACTTGGAGAACCTCAATCTACTCTCTCCTACATTATGCAAGATGGAGGCTGCCAGAAGCGTAGTCTTCGATAGGACTAGCTATCCTCCTCTCATTCTGGCATTCTGCAGTTCAGTCCACTGATATTGCCTTTTTACACATATACCCATGCATATGTAGTGTAGATCCTTGCTTGCGAGTACTTTGGATGAGTACTCACGGTTGCTTTCCTCCCTCTTTTCCCCTTTCCCTTCTACCTGGTTGTCGCAACCAGATGCTGGAGCCCAGGAGCCAGACGCCACCATCGACGATGACTCCTACTACACTAGAGGTGCCTACTACTACGTGCAGGCCACTGGCGATAACCAGGAGTAGTTTAGGAGGATCCCAGGCAGGAGGCCTACGCCTCTTTCGATTTGTACCCCAGTTTGTGCTAGCCTTCTTAAGGCGAACTTGTTTAACTTATGTCTGTACTCAGATATTGTTGCTTCCGCTGACTCGTCTGTGATCGAGCACTTATATTCGAGCCCTCGAGGCCCCTGGCTTGTATTATGATGCTTGTATGACTTATTTATGTTTTTAGAGTTGTGTTGTGATATCTTCCCGTGAGTCCCTGATCTTGATCGTACACGTTTGCGTGCATGATTAGTGTACGATTGAATCAGGGGCGTCACAAGTTTGTATCAGAGCCGACTACCTATAGGTAGCCCCCTTTCCAACTCCTTGGCCGAAGTTGAGTCTAGTCACTACAAAAAAAACTTTTACTAACATGGTTGTGTGTCTTACGGGCCCACGTCGCCATTGGATGGTATTAGGATCTTTTATTCGTCGTCTATACTCTGGGACTCTGATCTCTCATCTATTCGGGTTAAATGATTTTGCTAACTCTAACTCTAGGTTCTCGTACCCACTTTCTCCCGGAGAGCCCCTCAGTTCAGATGATTGCCTGCTGCACTAGAAGATTCCGAAGTTGCTCTACGATGTTCTCTCGAGTCTTTGTGCCATCGCATTTGCGATTTCCTTCCACCGTCAACCCCTGTGAAAACTGCATACACTTGCCATTCATACAATCATTCCCCGTTGATCTTGTTATTACAAGATGTCCCGAAATACTCTCTGTTGTCCCGAGAATCCTTTGAGCTTACTGCCTTGTGGTTCTTTACCGCATGAACACCCCTAAGGATAATCCCTCACATTTATCGAGTATCTGTTCAACTCCAGTTGTTCATGTGTTTCACCAAGGCCTTCGAAATAATATTCGATCTTCCAAATTCCTTAGCAGCTTATTGCTCTTGAAATTCTTGCTTGGTTGCGTCATCGTTAACCCCATAAGTATAGTAATCTTAATGGCATCCTTTGTCACTATCATTTTGAGTCCACTGATTCAATAAGTGGTGAATGCTTGCAATCCTCAATCAGATCTAAGAATTCATCCTTCCGACTCAGACGTCATTTTGAACATGAGCTGGTTGTCGACCAATCGAATTGCCATCGTTTGTGCCTCTAAGTCTATTCGACTTACTTATCTTTTGATCAAAGCATCTGCTTCTGATCCCCCAATTTGGAAATCATAATTCCTTGTATTTAAGCTCTTGAATTATCAAGATATTTCTATAATCCGATGCCTTTTGCATTATTTCTTCTTCTGGTTGAACAGATATGCTCACATCAGATTCTTGGCGGTCCGCCAGATCGTTTGGTGGATTATTATCCGACCGTTCCTGCATATTCTCAAAACCTTGAGTTCTTCCCCTGATACATAATGCCTATGGTAAATTGTATCATTTGCCTTGTCAACCATGCTCTACTTTCGAGCTTGTATTATTTACTCCTAAAGATATGTTTCTACGATGCCCTGATGGGTTGAACCTATGCCTTCCTTAATATGTGTGAACTCGAAAGTTTTCACGAGTCATACTCTTCTGGTATTTTGCCAAATAAAATTTCAACACTACAACTTCATCGAAAGCGAGAAGTGAATGAAAGGTCAGGCGTTGGAGAAGTGGGAGTCGACCTTGAACTTTGTGTTCATGCCCATGGACACGATGTAGATCTTATCATTAAAGCTTGTCTTAAATTAATTATCCCTTTGGTATAAGTTCATCTTAGGGATCTGGTCTTTTGCAATCGTGGTTCCAATCATGTTCTCCTTTAGATACCATTTCTCATGCAAGTTTAAGCACTTGTCTTCTGCAGAGCAATACCCCAGACCAACCTCTACTTTGATATGTCGTCGAGTATTACCCCCCTGGTATCTCGAGATTATAATGGAATTGCATAACCTCTTATGAGTTCTTCATCAAGTACCATTGTCACTGATTCCAATTTTTTCACGGGCTTTGAGTCATTAAACACTCAAGGACACCGATAACTGAATCGAGTCCGCATCGTGATTAAACAACTATTAGTAATCTTCTTTACTTACAAGTTTGTACTCGATCATGTCATTTCTAGCCTGATCAGCTATATCAGTATCGTGCTAATTTTAACTGTGCTACCTGGTCCTTACTAACAGAGCACCACTTTCGGCGATGAGTTAAGCTTATGTCGATCTTCCTCATCTTACCGTTTCGCCTTGAACAACAAGCTTGGTTTCGAGTTTATGTCGTACCCATGGTTCCAATAACCTTTCGCTTCATCATTCCTTCAACTTGATGTCATTGTCGATCGATTATATCTTCATGAAATCTCTCGACAACTGTGTCGTGATCATCATCAGCATTCTGAGCTCTTCCAGGATATCAACTGAATTCATGATTTGAAATACCATCCTTGCCCTCGATGATTTGTGTTATCATCGACCACTTTATTGCCTTCCGTTCAACACAAACTTGTTCGTGTTTGGTGTTATACCTTGAGTTCATTGCTATCCAACAATTGTTCTTCTTTACCTTGGAATATTACCATCTTTTATGTCAAGAATGTCGTGGGAATTTCACCACGTCTTTAGAATCCTTGATACATAGTGATACTTCTCACCACCACCATTATTTCTTGTTCCCCGTGTTGTTTCTAACGGGAATACCGACAATTGAATTATGATGTGTGAATTCAAAACTTCCAGCAACCCTCTTGCCTTGAAGTGAATGGTCGATAGTTTCATTCTAAGACTTTTTGGTTATTGATTCACCATCCTAACATTGATCGTGCTACTTGGCCCATATTTTGGGTGCACCTTTTCAACCAATGTTTAATTGTGTATGTTTTCCTCGAGCATACATCATTGTATCATTTCATCTGACTAATGTTATCTACTTGTTCACATGATTGTGGAAATCCATCTCTTTGGAAATCTCGATGTATTGTCGCAGAGTCCATCAGCCACATCCTCTTCTTCTCCTTGGTTTAATGATGAACTCATGATTCAGAACTTGCTTCCATAATTCATTTCTCGAGGATCTTGCAACGCCATCTTGTCAAATTATGTTGCACCCCTTCCTTCTTAGACATCATGAGTCTGAGGTATCCTAACGCCAATCGAATCTAAACCTTGGTCAGATGTGATGGTTGGAACATATTTCCAAGAGTTATAACATTGGTCTTTATATGACCCGCTAAGGTGATGTCATGCCTAGCGCACCTGGCCGGAGAACCTATTGATATAGTTCCCTTTTTAGCAAGGTTAGCAATTCTTCCATGAGGAAACTGTAAGACTTATTCTACAAGTTATTCCTGATGAATCCTTCGTGTATCCAAAGTACGACCTTTGCTTGAAGACCATGTGAATGCTATCTCGAAGCATGTCTATGGTACTCCGTTTTTCAACAAGAACATTTGAAGCCCAATGCTAAATGTTTCTTGCTCAATTATCCAAACACCGTTGTATGGGTAATGTCATGAAATTTCTCTCCCCTTACCTAAAAGGTTTTCTTTATTGTATCCTGCCACGGATATCATGCCCCGCTTATCCCTGGGAAGGATATATCCCTGAAATATGTGCTTAAACACATTTTCCTTTCCATTGTTCTGTTTACTCTGATAATCATATTTTCCTTTCCATTGTTTGGTCTAACCTTTCTTGTGATCTATATGATCTAAGCAGTAATATTTTTCTGCTTACGAAAAACACCTCGGTGTACCACCTTATCAGTCAGACCCTGTTACTATTCTTGATGACATTCCGGTAACCACCGATGGACGAGAACTTCGCCTATTGGTCCGCCTCGTTTCAACGAGCAGCAGAATGGTTCTCATCGTCCCTCGCCCTTGGTACCGATGTTGTTGCCGACATAACTGACAGGCTATCCTCTGACATGCCTTGCTTGCATGATCGTGCAAGACATCACCACCTTCCTATTTTTAACCCACATGGTGGGCCCATAACCCACAGTTCCACAGGATCAAAACCTGACTCTCCTGCACCCCCTGTTCCCAAGGTTGTTCCTCGCGCATGGCCTCGAATGTAATTCACGAGCCACCTTCCGAGAGATCATCAATTCTGTTATCAGACACAATACTTATTCCCGTTGCTTTGAACCCCTTTCACGCCCTGTTTCAGGCATCGAACGATTGCCTACCCACTCGAAACTTCCCATGATACCTCCTTACTTTGCTCTTGATATTTTCTTAAGATTCGATTCGAGAGTTACCTTCCGCCACCTTTCCTGATGTTATCTACCAGATAGTCAACCCTGCAGGTCCGTTCTCCCGGAATACCCGCCCTTTATTCTTTTGTAAGTACGATGAATTCCCGAAGAAAGAATGCCGACTTGATTACGATGACCCGAAGCAGAGAAATGAAGACATCAACGTAATGGATCGACCTCTTCGAGAAGAGCAACCAAGACCGAGAAGATCCGTTAGAATTTTCGTAACCCAATCCCTCCCCCCTTACTCCCCTCTTAAATCTCGGGACGAGATTTCTTGTAGTGGAGGAGAATTGTGACGCCTGGATGATTAAGCTACAGTAACCCTCTACTAATGATGCCACGTCACTTCGATTACTGTTGCTAATCTCGCGTTAATTTGAAACCGATTCAAATTCAAATTCAAAGTCAAGCAAACAATAAATTTTTTCAAAAATTAAAACTAAAATGTTTGGAGTGAACCAAAAATTGCATAGGTAATTAGGGTGGAGAAACCACATTTTTATAAGATAATTAAATGCACTCAGGTAATTAAAACAATAGCTAAAACATTAATAAAATGCCTTTTATAAATTATATAATATTAAGACATCTTAATTAGGGGTCAAACTTTTTGTCGCAGTGGGTTTAAAGATAATACTAATTTAGAAGTTTGTTTTGTATTCCAGTTAAACTAAAATACATTAAAGACTAAAACAAAACAAATAAATAAAAGAAAAGGAACAAAAGGAGAAAACAAAACGAAAAGAAAGGAAAAGAAAGCACCCCCCCCCACTGGGCTCCGGCCCAGCAGGCCACCAGCCCAACTAGGCCATCTCCCAGCCAAGCCGGCCCACCCCGGCCTACACATACCCCCCACCGAACCGAACCCTAGCCCTGCACCCCCACGACCCCCACTCTCTCTCTCTCTCGCCCCCCCACTCTGGCTGGATCTAGATCGGGAGGGCCCGATCCCGACGCCCCTCGCCGGAGTTGCCGTCCTGACGCCCCTCGCCGGAGCTGCCGTGCCGTCGCCGCTCGCCGGACTGTCGCGTCCTCATCTCCTCCCCAACGAGCTACCACGAGCCTCGCCGCCCCGATCCCCTGCAACGGGGGTGAGCCACAACCCCTCTGCCTCCTCTCTCCTGTGGTCACCACGTCTCGCCCCGCCGTGCCGCTCGCGCTCCCCACCGTGGCCACCGCCCACGCCGATGACCTGGCCACGCGCCCGCGTCGGCCAATCCCCGCTGTCCCACGCCCGAGCTCGCACTCTGGCAGCTCTTGGCCTCCTAGCCGTACTCGGCGACGCTCGCAACTGCGCTGTGCCTCGCCCAGCCGAGCCCTACCGCTCGCCCTGCCGCCCGCACCTCTGCCCGTTGCCGCCCGTGCGGGCCGTGCCTACGACCCCCGCTCCTGTCGCCGCTGACACCGGTCCGGTGGACCGCCGGCCACCCCTCGGCTACCATCCCATTCACGGCACCATCCGCTCCCCAACGCGCCCGCTCGTGCCTTCTCTCGTTCCCGGAATCGGCCGGCCAGAGCCCCCTCTGTCGCACCAGCTAGCGCCAATGATAGCCACTGTCGCGGCCTAATTAGTGCTAAGCTAATTACCCCCCCCCCCACTTAATTAGCCCCACTAACCCAGCCCCTGTTAAAAAAGAGAAGGAAAAATGTAGTTAAAATAAAAGAATAATTAATTAATTAATTTAATTGCCTTGATTAAATTAGTTAATCTTAATTAATTAACCTAATCCTGTTAAGCTAAATTAACTAGGTTAATTAGTAGATCACAGAATGACATGGGGCCCAACCCCCTGTTGACCAGTCAAACTTTGACTGGTCAACTGGGCCCCCCTGGCCCACATGCCAGCCGTTGTGTACATTCTATGTACACAGGGCTGGGTACCCATAGCAATTTATTCATTTAATTTCGAATTAAAATAAATCCAGGAAATTGGAAAAAACAATTAAAACTTTGAAAATTAATATAAGATAATCCATAGCTCGAATGAAAATACTTTGTACATGAAAGTTGCTCAGAACGACGAGACGAATCCGAATATGCAGCCCGTTCGCCCGCCACACATCCCTAGCATAGCAAACACGCAACTTTCCCCCTCCGGTTCATCTGTCTGAAGACGTGAAACACCGGGAATACTTTCCCGGATGCTTTCCCCTTTCGCCGGTAGCACCTAGTACTTCGTTAGCTCACCCTAGCACCGCGTATTGCCTCGTTATGTTTTGTGATGCTATGTTTGCATTATATTTATTGTTTCTTCTCCCTCTTCTCTCCGTTAGACTACGAGACTGAAGCCGCTGCTGGTGCCCCCATCGACTACGTTGTTGACGACCCCTACTTGCTAGAGCAACCAGGCAAGCCCCCCCCCCCCCCCTTGATCACCTGATATCGCCTATTCCTTCTCTCTACTGCTTGCATTAGAGTAGTGTAGCATGTTACTGCTTTCGGTTAATCCTATTCTGCTGCATAACCTGTCAGTGTTGCTACAGTTGTTACCCTTACCTGCAATCCTAAATGCTTAGTATAGGATGCTAGTATTCCATCACTGGCCCTACACTCTTGTCCGTCTGCCATGCTATACTACTGGATCGTGATCACTTCGGGAGGTGATCACGGGCATATGTTATATACTTTATATTGTTACATTACTTATGATACTGTTCGGAGATGGGGGCTGAAGGGGCAGGTGGCTCCATCCCGGTAGAGGTGGCCTGGGTTCCCGACGGCCCCCGACTATTACATTGTGGCAGAGCTACAGGGCAGGTTGAGACCACCTAGGAGAGAGGTCGGCCTGGCCCTGGTCGGCGTTCGCGGTTACATTAAAATAACACGCTTAACGAGATCTTGGTATTTGATCTGAGTCTGGCCACTGGCCTATAGGCACTAAGCAACTACGCGGGAACAGTTATGGGCACTCGACGTCGTGGTATCAGCCGAAGCCTTCGTGACGTCAGCGACTGAGCGGCGCGCGCCGGATTGGAACGTAAGCCTGCTCTTGTATTAAGGGGACTAGTTCTGCTTCCGGCCGCCCTCGCAACGTGCAGGTGTGCAATGGGCGATGGGCCCAGACCCCTGCGCCATAGGATTTAGACCGGCGTGCTGACCTCTTGATTGTGCCTAGGTAGGGCTGCGACGTGTTGATCTTCCGAGGCCAGGCATGACCCAGGAAAGTGTGTCCGGCCAAATGGGATCGAGCGTGTTGGGTTATGTGGTGCACCCCTGCAGGGAAGTTTATCTATTCGAATAGCCGTGTCCCTCGGTAAAAGGACGACCCAGAGTTGTACCTTGACCTTATGACAACTAGAACCGGATACTTAATAAAACACACCCTTCCAAGTGCCAGATACAACCCGGTGATCGCTGTCTCACAGGTCGACGAGGAGAGGATTGTCGGGTAGGATTATGCTATGCGATGATACTTGGAGAACTTCAATCTACTCTCTTCTACATGCTGCAAGATGGAGGCTGCCAGAAGCGTAGTCTTCGATAGGACTAGCTATCCCCCTCTTATTCTGCCATTCTGCAGTTCAGTCCACCAATATTGCCTTTTTACACATATACCCATGCATATGTAGTGTGGATCCTTGCTTGCGAGAATTTTCGATGAGTACTCACGGTTGCTTTCCTCCCTCTTTTCCCCTTTCCCTTCTACCTGGTTGTCGCAACCAGATGCTGGAGCCCAGGAGCCAGACGCCACCGTCGACGATGACTCCTACTACACTGTAGGTGCCTACTACTATGTGCAGGCCTGCGCCTCTTTCGATTTGTACCCCAGTTTGTGCTAGCCTTCTTAAGGCAAACTTGTTTAACTTATGTCTGTACTCAGATATTGTTGCTTCCGCTGACTCGTCTATGATCGAGCACTTATATTCGAGCCCTCGAGGCCCCTAGCTTGTATTATGATGCTTGTATGACTTATTTTATGTTTTTAGAGTTGTGTTGTGATATCTTCCCGTGAGTCCCTGATCTTGATCGTACACGTTTGCGTGCATGATTAGTGTATGATTGAATCGGGGGCGTCACAAGAGAGAAGGTCCACAAGGGGAGGCCGCGTGCCCCCCCATGGGCTGGTCCGAATTGGACTAGGAAGGGGGCGGCGCCTGTAACGCCCCGGATCCGATGCGCCAGGTGTCTGCCAGTTATTCGCCGTCCTTGCCTTGTCATTTGCTTGTGTGTTGCATTTTGCCATGTCATCATCTGTATTGCATCATCATGTTTTTCAAAACTTGCATCCGGTCTTTTTCCCCATTGTCCGTTTCGCGATCCGACACTCTCGCCGCACCCGTTGCACCCCTCTGTTTTCTTTTCGCGAGCGGGAGAAAAACCTTCTCGGAATGGGTCGGTATTTGCCGAGTGGCCTTGGTATAGCACCGACAGACCGCCCGTCAAATTTCGTTCCATTTGGAGTTCGTTTGATGCCCCAACGGATAACTATAGCGGCAGTATAGCCGGTCTATCGTCGGACGTTTTTGGTCTCCGGAAACATTTTCCGGGCTGCATTTCTTCCCTCTCTCCTCAGTGCAACCCCTCCACACAGCCCATTAGGCCTGCCTAACCCCCTCTCTCGATCGGATCGCGATCGGAGGCTCCGAAACCCCCCTCAAACCCCCAAACCCTAGCCCCTTCCATATATATGCACCTCCCCCTGCCATTTTTGGCCTCCACCAACCTCCCCCACGTTTTCTGCGCCTCCAGCCGCCTCCTCCACCGATTTCCGCGCCGAGCAGCTTCCCCGCCGCCACTAGTCGGCGCCGCCGCAGCAGCCTCCCTCGCCCACTCCCCGTTCGCCACCTGTCCCGTGCCTCTCCCTCCAGCGCCGCCGGCCCGCCAGGCCCGAGCGGGGCCCGCCCGAGCCCATCCGGGCCCGAGCGCGCGCCGCCGCCCGCGCCCGCGTCTCGCTCCCCGCCCCGCAGGTGCCCGAGTTCCTCTCCGCCGCCCGGGTCGCCGAACCTCGCCGCCGCCCCGCCCCGCCTTCTTCTCCCTCTCATCTGCTCTCCCTCTCCCTCACCAGCTCTCTCCCTCTCTTCAGGAAGCGCCGCCAGCCAGGAGCTCGCCGCCGGCCTCCCGTGCCCTTCTCTGGCCAGATCCGGTGGCCAAGCGCCGGATCCGTCCACCCCCGCCCCCGTTTCGGCCTCCCTCGCCGTCTCCGACCTCGTCCCGGCTTCGCTCGCCTCGGGATCCATGCCGCGGTCAAACCCCGAAGGTCGAACCCCCCCCCCTCGTTTTTCCACCAAGTCATTTTTCCTCTGATGTTTTTATTCCATGTTCAACGCATCATAACTTCATGCTCGGTGCTCCGATTTGTGCATATAATATATCGAAATGATCATCAGGAGGTGCTCTTCATTTTGTTCCATTATGCCATGCTTGTTTGAGTTCATCTTGATGCCCTAATCATCGTTGCAAGAGTGCTATATGCTGTTAACTACTGTCAGTTTACAGAACTTGATGATTTGTCTTTTTCATTGCATTTTGTGTGTGCATCTTATGAACATGAGCTCTACATGTGTTTTTAACTAAATCATGCCATCTTTACAGAGGTGCTTGTCTTGTATTTTTAGGATCTATGTGGTGACTAGCACAAGCACGCAAAGTAGTCTCCGTGATGTTGCTGATTTCTGTAACTTCGTGATTTCTGCTAAGTCGGAGTCTGTGATATTTTGTTGCCGTGTAAACCTGCTGTCACCATGAGTTCTATGCATAATCTGGAGATGTTAACTAAGTATGTTTTGTTATACATGTTATGCTCTATCCATCTATGCCCATGTTTGCAATTATGGAGTGCTCTAGGATGTCTTAATCTTGCTCTACGTTTGCTATAAAATGTTCCTGGCATATTGTTTACATGTTAATCAATTTTGCCATGGTTGTTACTAGTGATCCATGCAACCTATCACTATGCTATTGCCATGCTTAGCTTCATAATTATTCCTTCTTACTGCTGGTTACCTTTCCATGCCATGTAATGCTCTGTAGTGAGTGGTTCAAGCTCACCAACATGCCTACTTATCGTTATTTCTGCCATGCTCTGTTTTTCTTCTAAGTCTGAATCTGTATATGAAACTTGCTATGTTTACATGGGTGCCATCATATCTTCGGTGCCTTTTTGGCTCATGTTTAGTAAGGGACTTTTGTTCTATGCAATTATTACATTCATGCCATGCCTTTGTTTGTTATGATATGTTCCTGTAGCATGTTGTTTCCTTGCTCTAAACTCAGCAACCTGATGTTATTTCTGCCATGTCCAGTGATTTTCTGCCAAGTCTGTGAAACTATTATTATTTGCAATATTGCCATGTCCTTTTGAGCATGTTCTAGTGCTTTCTGGAGATAGCTCAGTGTTCATGTTTTGTCATGCTTTACCTTTACATCACGACCATGCCTTTTGTTTTCATGTTGGGGTACTGTAGCATATTTTCATGATGCTTGCAAGATGCCTAGTTGCTGTTTTGGACAGATTGTTGTTATATCTTGTTTGGAGTGTATGTGTTGCACCGTTGCTCCGTTTTGAGCATGCTCTATATGAAACTTGCTTAGTTCTGCATGTAGTTTCAGGTTACCTTGTTGCATCCTTGTTTTGAGAGGGAAGAGGGAAGGAGGAAGGAAAGGGGGGGCGAACCCCCACCTCCTTCTCCTATTCGGCCTCCTACCATAAGGGGGCGCACCACCCCTTGTGGGCTGGCGTGCTCCCCTCCTATGGCCCATATGGCCCATATCTTCCCGCGGGGGGTTCCGGTAACCCCCCTGGTACTCCGATATATACCCGATACATCCCGGAACACTTCCGGTGTCCGAATACTATCATCCTATATATCAATCTTTACCGCTCAACCATTTCGAGACTCCTCGTCATGCCCGTGATCTCATCTGGGACTCTGAACAACATTCGGTCACCAAATCACATAACTCATATAATACAAAATCGTCATCGAACGTTAAGCGTGCGGACCCTACGGGTTCAAGAACTATGTAGACATGACTGGGACACCTCTCCGGTCAATAACCAATAGCGGAACCTGGGTGCTCATATGGGTTCCTACATATTCTACGAAGATCTTTATCGGTCGTACCGCAATGACAACATACGTAATTCCCTTTGTCATCGGTATGTTACTTGCCCGACATTCGATCGTCGGTATCTTAATACCTAGTTCAATCTCGTTACCAGCAAGTCTCTTTACTCGTTTTGTAATACATCATCCCGCAACTAACTCATTAGTCACATTGCTTGCGAGGCTTATTATGATGTGCATTACCCAGAGGGCCCAGAGATACCTCTCCGGTACTCGGAGTGACAAATCCTAATATCGATCTATGCCAACCCAACAAACACCTTCGGAGATACATGTAGAGCATCTTTATAATCACCCAATTAGGTTGTGACGTTTGAAAGCACACAAGGTATTCCTCCGGTATCCGGGAGTTGCATAATCTCATAGTCAAAGGAATATGTATATGTCATGAAGAAAGCAATAGCAATAAAACTTAACGATCATTATGCTAAGCTAACGGATGGGTCTTGTCCATCACATCATTCTCCTAATGATGTGATCCCATTCATCAAATGACAACACATGTCTATGGTTAGGAAACTTAACCATCTTTGATTAACGAGCTAGTCTAATAGAGGCTTACTAGGGAAACTACGATTTGTCTATGTATCCACACATGTATCAAGTTTCTCGTTAATACAATTCTAGCATGAATAATAAAAATTTATCATGATATAAGGAAATATAAATAACAACTTTATTATTGCCTCTATGGCATATTTCCTTCAGTCACCCACTTGCACTAGAGTCAATAATCTAGATTACATTGTAATGATTCTAACACCCATGGAGTCTTGGTGCTGATCATGTTTTGCTCGTGGAAGAGGTTTAGTCAACGGGTCTGCCACATTCAGATTCGTATGTATTTTGCAAATCTCTATGTCTCTCTCCTTAACTTGATCACGGATGGAGTTGAAGCGTCTCTTGATATGTTTGGTTCTTTTGTGAAATCTGGAGTCCTTCGCCAAGGCAATTGCTCCAGTATTGTCACAAAAGATTTTGATTGGACCCGATCGGATATGAACTCCTTCATCCAGACTCCTTCATTCATTGCTTCCGAAGCAGCTATGTACTCTGCTTCACACGTAGATCCCGCCACGACGCTTTGCTTGGAACTGCACCAACTGATAGCTCCACCATTCAATATAAATATGTATCCGGTTTGTGACTTAGAGTCATCCGGATCAGTGTCAAAGCTAGCATCGACGTAACCATTTACGACGAGCTCCTTGTCACCTCCATAAACGAGAAACATATCCTTAGTCCTTTTCAGGTACTTCGGGATGTTCTTGACCATTATCCAGTGATCCACTCCTGGATTACTTTGGTACCTCCCCGCTAGACTTATAGCAAGGCACACATCAGGTCTGGTACGCAACATAGCGCACATGATAGAACCTATGGCTGAGGCATAGGGAATGACTTTCATTTTCTCTCTATCTTCTGCAGTGGTCGGGCATTGAGTCTGACTCAACTTCACACCTTGTAACACAGGCAAGAACCCTTTCTTTGACTGATCCATTTTGAACTTCTTCAAAACTTTATCAAGGTATGTGCTTTGTGAAAGTCCAATTAAGCGTCTTGATCTATCTCTATAGATCTTGATGCCCAATATATAAGCAGCTTCACCGAGGTCTTTCATTGAAAAACTTTTATTCAAGTATCCTTTTATGCTATCCAGAGATTCTATATCAATTCCAATCAACAATATGTCATCCACATATAATATTAGAAATGGTACAGAGCTCCCACTCACTTTCTTGTAAATACAGGCTTCTCCAAAAGTCTGTATAAAACCATATGCTTTGATCACCTCATCAAAGCGTATATTCCAACCCCGAGATGCTTGCACCAGTCCATAAATGGATCGCTAGAGCTTCCACACTTTGTTAGCACCTTTAGGGTCGACAAAACCTTCTGGTTTCATCATATACAACTGTTCTTTAAGAAATCCATTAAGGAATGCAGTTTTGACGTCCATTTGCCAGATTTCATAATCATAAAATGCGGCAATTGCTAACATGATTCAGACAGACTTAAGCATCGCTACGGGTGAGAAGGTATCACCGTAGTCAACTCCTTGAACTTTTCGAAAACCTTTCGTGACAAGTCGAGCTTTGTAGACAGTAACATTACCATCAGCGTCAGTCTTCTTCTTGAAGATCCATATTATTCTCTATGGCTTGCCGATCATCGGGCAAGTAAACCGAAGTCCATACTTTGTTCTCATACATGGATCCCATCTCAGACTTCATGGCCTCAAGCCATTTTGCGGAATCTGGGCTCATCATCGCTTCTTCATAGTTCGTAGGTTCATCATGGTCTAGTATCAGGTTGAAGCTTTTTCACATAAGCATCGCAACCCCAAACTTTAAGAAACAACATCTTAGGTTTCTTGCCAAACCACAGTTCATACGGTGTCGTCTCAACGGATTTAGACGGTGCCCTATTTAAAGTGAATGCAGCTGTCTCTTATGCATAACCCCAATGGAAGTGGTAAATCGGTAAGAGACATCATAGACCGCACCATATCTAATAAAGTATGGTTACGACGTTCGGACACACCATTACGCTGTGGTGTTATAGGTGGCGTGAGTTGTGAAACTATTCCACATTGTTTTATATGAAGGCCAAACTCGTAACTCAAATATTCGCCTCGCGATCAAATCGTAGAAACTTTATTTTCTTGTTACGATGATTCTCCACTTCACTCTGAAATTCTTTGAACTTTTCAAATGTTTCAGACTTGTGTTTCACTAAGTCGATATACCCATATCTACTCAAATCATCTGTGAAGGTCAGAAAATAACGATACCCGCCGCGAGCCTCAACACTCATTGGACCGCACACATCGGTATGTATTATTTCCAATAAGTCAGTAGCTCACTCCATTGTTCCGGAGAACGGAGTTTTAGTCATCTTTCCCATGAGGCATGGTTCGCAAGCATCAAATGATTCATAATCAAGTGATTCCAAAAGTCCATCCGCATGGAGTTTCTTCATGCGCTTTACACCAATATGACCTAAACGACAGTGCCACAAATATGTTGCACTATCATTATCAACTTTGCATCTTTTGGCATCAATATTATGAATATGTGTATCACCACGATCGAGATTCAATAAAAATAGACCACTCTTCAATGGTGCATGCCCATAAAAGATATTACTCATATAAATAGAATAACCATTATTCTCTGATTTAACTGAATAACCATCTTGCATTAAACAAGATCCAGATATAATGTTCATGCTTAACGTTGGCACCAAATAACAATTATTCAGGTCTAAAACTAATCCCGAAGGTAGATGTAGAGGTAGTGTGCCGACGACGATCACATCGACCTTGGAACCATTCCCGACTCGCATCATCACCTCATCCTTAACCAATCTTCGTTTAATCTGTAGTCCATGTTTTGAGTTACAAATATGAGCAACCAAACCGGTATCAAATACCCAGGCACTACTACGAGCATTAGTAACGTACACATCAACACTACAAAAAAATACACTTCCGTGATGATATGTGTTTGTCACAGTAGGTCGCGTTTTTTGTCATGCATGCAGATCCATGAAAATTTTATGACAGAATCAAGATAGTCATACCTGTGTTGTCGTAGAAGTGTTCCATGACATTACCAAAATTATCATCACGGAAGTGTCCACTTCCATGACGATAAATCGCGCGTCATAGAAGTGCTTTCGTCAAGGGTGACCGACACGTGGCATCCACCGTAACGGAACGCCGTTAAGCTATCGGGTCGGGTTTTGGATCCGATAACCCGTTAACAGCCCCGACCAATGGGGATTTTCCACATGTAAAATCATCATTGGCTGGAGGAGACACGTGTCAGGTCCGCGTTGGCATAGGTGTCACTCATCCAATGGGCAAGACGTGCCTATGATATGTTGACACGTGGACCGGCCCATCAAGTTTAAATGGGCCGGCCCAACTGAAGGCCCACGAGATTTTGCGGACCATAATGGGCCGGCCCAGCTAAAGGCCCACGAGATTTTGCGGACCATAATGGGCTGGCCCAGCTAAAGGCCCACAAGATTTTGCGGGCCATAATGGGCCGGCCCAGGTAAAGGCCCACAAGATTTTTGTGTGCCATAATGGGCCGGCCCAGGTAAAGGCCCACAAGATTCTTGCGGATCATAATGGGCTGGCCCAGCTAAAGGCCCATGAGATTTTGCCGACATTAATGGGTCGGCCCAGCTGTAGGCCCACAAGATTTTGAGGACCCTAGTAGGCCGGACCATTAACTGGCTGCCATGTTTTGGGCCAAATGCCGGCCCATATTTGATCCAGTCCATTAATGGCCTGCCACGCTCTGGGCCTAATAGTAGCCCATATGAGATCTGGCCCATTAAAAGTCCTGGCACGTTCTGGGCCAAATTATGGCCCAGATCAGGTCCGGCCCTTTAAGAGGCTTTGGGCTCAATTATGGCCCATATCAGATTCAGCCCGTCAACTGGACACTATGCTTTTGGGCCCACTTGTGTCGGAGTAATTGGCCACGGGTAGCCTAACTGACTACCCCTGGCTCTTCAGAAAATTTATCAGACCTTTGGGTCTTCAAGCACTCCAAGCATTTGGGCCGCCTTCCCCGGCCGGCTACCACTAAAGCCGACTCCCGGAAGGCGACCTAGCCTCACCGACTCCAAGAAGCCGGCCAAGAAGGACGCCGACTCCTAGAAGCCGGCCAAGACCACAACCACTCCTACATAACGGCGACATGACGGGGTGTGGCCACAGTGCGGCCCACGACCCCATAAGCCCGAGGCGGGCATGGCTACAGGAGGCCGTACGGGGGGGATGTCCCCCGTGCGGCCGGGCACTGTAGCCACGCCAGCTACGACGTCATCCACGACCCACTCCTGTACGGCCCAAGGACTGCGGGCCCCTTCAGCCAGAGAGAGGCGTGAAGGCGGCCCGGCTTTTCCTAGTCGGCCAGGAGCATAGCCGGCCTCCAGAAGCCGGCGACTCCCTTCCTCGAAGCAGGAGCCCCATTAAGGAGACAAGACGAGGTGAGGCTACAGTGATAGCCCCCGATGCGGATCACTGTAGCCACGCTTACCTCGACAAAGCCCTCATCATCAGAGGCGCGGCTACAGTAAGCAGCCGCCGACAAGACCCTAGGCAGTGGGGCCGGCCTGTCGACCGAGGAGCCGGCAGCCGGCGGGACCCACCAGCCGGCGGGACCCAGCAGCCGGCGGAGAAGCCGGCAGGCGTAGACACTGGCGGCTGGGGCCAGGTCCCAGTCGGATTACCATTGTACCCCCGGGGGGTAGGCCTATATAAACCCCCCGGAGCACCCATGCAAAGGGTTCGCACCTCTGCATGTTTGGCTTCCAAGCATAGCACACACACACACACCATAGATAGAGAGAAGCAAGAGCTAGCCTTGTTCTTCTTCTCCCTTGATCCCAACAGCTCTAGGAGCGATTGTAGCTACTCTTTATCGATCTAGTGATCATGCGGAGACCCCGCAGAGCAGGACTAGGGGTGTTATCTCCTCGGAGAGCCCCGAACCTGGGTAAGATTCGCCGGCGTGCATGTCTTCGCCTCATCCCGTTTCCAGGCACCGGCGACGTTTTATTGGCTCCCACAATGATAAGCCATCCCTTGGCATATGTCGCACCAACCACCCGACATTTGGCGCCCACCGTGGGGCCAGGTGCACCGTTGTCCGGAGACCTGTTCTGGACGGGAACCCTCTTCCTTCCCCGCGAGCGCAGCCAGCCTGCTGCGCCCGATGGCGTTTGCCCCGACGCGCTGCAAAGCGTCGACGACGCCTGCGCAGCGAGCCGCCTCGCCGATCTGCTCGGCGAGACTCGCATCTCCGACGAGCCTGCGTCCGACGCAGGCACCGATTACCCCGAGAGCCGCCTCGTCAGCCTCCTCGACCAACTTCACGTCTCCAGCGAGCCTGCTGCGGACATGGAGTCTGTCGGCTCCACCGACCCGATGCTCATCGACTCCGACACCGCGTCGCTCGACGCCTACCCCTCCGACGTGGTGGTCTTCGACGACCCACTCCCTCGAGCTGACAGCGGCAGCAGCGCTGTCACCGAAGTGCTGGTCATCAGCCACGTCTCCAACTCGGGCGGGAGCGCCCGCGACGCTCAGCAAGCGGCGATGCACGACCTCTCCATCCCCATCCCGGCCGACGCCGACGCCGAGACCCTGGAGGCACGCCGTCTTGCCCTCATCACGGAGAGCAAGAAGATAGCCTCGATGAGACGCCTCGCCGAGGCCCACCAGCGCGAAGTCGACCGCGCCGCCTTCGGGACGCCGCCGCCTAGCGGCCCGAGCCGAGCCGGCTTCGTCCAGAAGCGCGGCGCAGCCGTTGCCAGCATGCTGGGCGCAGATCGCCCCGTCTACGCCACCCCGCTCGAGAATCTGCGAGCCGCTCAGGCGGCTGCAGAGGAGCTCAATGGGCTGGGAGCCGATGAGCTCCCCTACATGACAAGACGGATCCAGCAGCTGATCGACGCGGCTGCAGAACGGCACGAAGCCGGCGCCCGAGCTGATAGCCATCCCCCGCGCCGGGAGCACGCCGCGACGTCCCGCTCGCCGACTGCGAGCGGCACGCGCCAGAGGAAAGACAAGGAGCCGGCTGCCAGCCGCAGCCGGACTCGCATCACTATCGAGCGCGACGCGGATGGCCGCCCTCGGGCGGTCGAACACCAAGGAAACCTGCCGCCTCCCCCGCCTCGAAGAGAAAGACGCCTCACTCCGCCGCCCATCACGCATCCGACTCTTGGCGACCGACTCGGCCGCCGAGAAGGAGTCGGCGAGAGTGACGCCCGCCACAGGATCGACCGCCTTGCTCGGTCCTTGGCGTTAGAAGAAGAAGACGATGTCGGCCCGCCATGCTTTGGCCCCCGCATCCGCGACGAGCCCTTCCCCAAAGGGTTCTCGCTCCCCAGAGACACACCCAAGTACAACGGCTCAGTGAAGCCGGAAGATTGGCTCATCGACTACTCCACAGCCGTCAGCATCGCCAACGGCAATCGGCGCGTCGCCGTGAAGTACGTCCCCTTGATGCTGCAAGGGACGGCGCGCACGTGGCTCAACAGCCTCAAGCCGTACAGCATCAACACCTGGCTGGACTTCACCGAGGTTTTCCTCCGCAACTTCACCAGCACCTACAAGCGGCCTCCCAAGCCTCGCCAGCTCTCCCTCTGCGTCCAAGGGCCCAACGAGTCGACCCGCGACTACCTCACGCGATGGGCCGAGCCCCGCAACTCCTGCGAGGGAGTGCACGAGGTCCAGGCCATCGAGTACTTCACTGCCGGGTGCCGAGAGGGCACCCTCCTCAAGCACCGACTCCTCTACGATGAACCGGCTACCCTCGATGAGCTGCTGATCACCGCCGACAAGTACGCCACCGCCGACTCCTCCATGAAGACCGAGCTCCAAGTGGATGCCTCGAGGAAAGTAATTGCTCCGGCTCCCAAGACGCCGGCTAGCGACCCAAACCGGCGCCCCTACCAGAACGACCACAAGCGCAAGGGCCCCATGCCGACTTCCTCCAGTCGGCAGGTGGCCACAGTTGAAGACGAGCAGCCCGAGGAGCGGCCCGCTCCCAAGAAGAAGGGAGGCCGGCCGCCCTGGCAGCCGTCCTTCTCCTACGAGCAAGCACTCGATGCTCCCTGCAAGTTCCACAGCGGCGCGAAGCCGTCCAACCATACAACACGTAAATGCCACTGGCTCACCCGCATCACCAAGGGCGAAGGGATGGTGCCGCCTCCGCCTCCCGGCCCGCCGCCTCCAGCTCCCCAGCAGCCGGCGGCCCGGCCTGCAGTCGGCGCCATCCAAGACGAGTTCCCCGAAGCGCACGACGCCTACGTCGTCTTCACGAGTCAAGCCGACGACAAGCGCAGCCGACGCCGGCAACACCAAGAAGTAAACGCAGTCGCCCCTAGCACCGCCGAGTTCATGCACTGGTCGGAAAAGCCCACCAGCTGGAGCCAGGCCGACCACCCAGAGGTGATGCCCTCGCCTGGCTGCTATGCTATGGTCCTAGACGTCACCCTCGCGACGGAGAGGCGAGCTGCCAGATTTTCCCGCGTCCTGATAGACGGCGGAAGCAGTATCAACATACTGTACCGCGACACCATGGACAAGCTGAACATCAAAGCAAAGCAGCTCATGCCGAGCCGCACTGTCTTCCATGGTATCGTACCCGGCCTATCTTGCTCTCCAATCGGCAAGATCAAAATGGATGTTCTCTTCGGAGACAAAGATCACTTCCGCCGGGAAGCAATATGGTTCGAGGTGGTGGACCTGGAGAGCCCCTATCATGCGTTACTTGGCCGACCTGCTTTGGCCAAGTTCATGGCTGTGCCCCACTATGCCTACCTGAAGATGAAGATGCCGAGCTCGAAGGGGATCATCACGGTAGCCGGCGACTACAAGAAGTCCATCGAGTGTGCCATGGCCAGCAGCCGGCTGGCCGAGTCCCTCGTGGTGGCCGAAGAGAAGAAGATGTTGGAGCGGGTTGTGGCCATGGCCGGCAAGCAGCCGGCCTTGTCCCCCAACCCCAAGGACTGTGATGCGCAGGGCTCCTTCCAGCCTGCGAAAGAGACAAAGAAGATACCTCTAGACCCAGAGCACCCGGAGAGGTTCGCCGTGATTGGGGCGAACTTGGACAGTAAATAGGAAGGCGAGCTCGCCGACTTCCTCCGTGAGAATCGAGACATCTTTGCATGGTCCCCAAAGGACATGCCGGGTGTCCCGAAGGATTTCGCCGAGCACAAGTTACATGTCCGAGCTGATGCGAAGCCAGTCAGGCAACCCCTCCGCCGACTATCAGAAGAGAAGCGAAGAATCGTGGGAGAAGAGATAGCCCGGCTCCTTGCAGCCGGCTTCATCATGGAAGTGTTCTTTCCAGAATGGCTTGCCAATCCAGTTCTGGTTTTGAAGAAGAATAACAAGTGGCGCATGTGTATAGACTACACAAGTTTGAACAAGGCCTGCCCAAAGGATCCGTTTGCTTTGCCACGGATTGACCAAGTGATAGACTCCACAGCCGGATGCGAGCTGTTGTGTTTTTTGGATGCATACTCAGGGTATCATCAGATCAAGTTGGACCCGGCTGACCGCCTGAAGACTGCCTTCATCACACCCTTTGGAGCTTTCTGCTACCTGACAATGACATTCGGCTTGAGAAACGCCGGTGCCACTTTTCAGCGTTGCATGCAGAAATGTCTCTTGAAACAACTCGGCAGAAATGCCCACGTCTACGTAGACGACATTGTGGTGAAGACAGAGAAGCGCGGTACCTTGCTGGAAGACCTGAAGGAAACATTCGCCAACTTGCGCCGATTCCAGATCAAGCTCAACCCCGAGAAGTGCGTGTTCGGAGTGCCAGCCGGCCAGCTGCTAGGCTTCCTGGTCTCCGAACGCGGCATTGAGTGCAACCCTGTCAAGATCAAAGCCATCGAGAGGATGGAGATTCCCACCAAGCTGCGAGATGTGCAGAAGTTCACTGGCTGCTTAGCCTCCCTGAACCGTTTTATCAGCCGACTAGGAGAGAAGGCCCTCCCCCTGTACCGACTCATGAAGAAGTCCACTCACTTTGAGTGGAATGATCAAGCCGACCAAGCCTTCCATGAGTTGAAGAAAATGTTGACCACTCCGCCTGTCCTGGCCGCGCCGACTGAGAAGGAGCCCATGCTCCTCTACATCGCCGCGACAAGCCGAGTCGTCAGCACTGTTGTTGTGGTCCAGCGCCCGGAGGAAGGCCGAGCCCAGCTGGTCCAGAGGCCGGTCTACTATCTCAGCGAAGTACTGTCCAGCTCAAAGCAAAACTACCCGCACTATCAGAAGATGTGCTATGGGGTATACTTCGCTGCCAAGAAATTGAAGCCCTACTTCCAAGAGCACCCCATCACGGTCGTGTGCACTGCCCCGCTCGCCGAGATCATAGGCAGCAGGGATGCATCCGGCCGGGTGGCCAAATGGGCCATTGCCTTGGCGCCCTACACGATCTTCTATCAACCCCGCACCGCCATCAAGTCGCAAGCATTGGCCGACTTCCTCGTCGACTGGGCCGAGACCCAGTACTTACCGCCGGCTCCCGACTCCACCCATTGGCGGATGCACTTTGACGGGTCCAAGATGCGCACCGGCTTGGGAGCCGGCATCGTCCTCACCTCTCCCAAAGGCGACAAGCTCAAGTACACGCTGCAGATCCACTTCGCCGCCTCCAACAACGTGGCCGAGTACGAGGCGCTCGTACATGGGCTCCGGCTAGCCAAAGAACTCGGCATACGCCGGATCCTGTGCTACGGCGACTCAGACTTAGTGGTCCAGCAATCATCTGGCGACTGGGACGCCAAGGACGCAAACATGGCAAGCTACCGATTCCTCGTCCAGCAGATGAGCGGATACTTCGAAGGGTGCGAGTTCCTTCACGTGCCAAGGGCCGACAACGACCAAGCAGATGCCCTAGCACGGGTCGGCTCCACCCGACAAGCCATACCGACTGGCGTCTCCCTCCAGCGCCTCCTCAAGCCGTCCATCAAGCCGTCTCCAGAGTCGGATTCCATCTTCATACCGCCTGCGCCAGAAACAGCCGGATCCGGCTCAAGAAATCCCGCAGGCGGCGCGGGGACTTCGACGACTGCCCCGGGGACTGACGTAGTCGCACCCGGCCCAGGGACTTCAGAACCCGGCCCGGGGACTGCAGCAGTCGGCCCGGGGACTGCAACGACACAAGAAGCGGTGGACGACTCCAACGCAACACCCAACCCACCCACCCGAGTCATGGTGGCTACGTTAACAGCAGAAGAAGTCACAGCTCCCTCATGGGCCCAGCCCATCCTCAAGTTCCTAGTCAGCAGAGAGCTGCCGGCTGATGAGATCGCAGCAAGACTAGTGCAACGACGAGCCGCAGCATACACAATAATCAACAGGGAGCTTGTGAAGCGCAGCGTCACTGGAATCTTCCAGCGTTGCGTCGAGCCAGAAAAAGGAGTGGCAATCCTCAAAGACATCCACCAAGGCGAATGCGGCCATCACGCCGCCTCAAGATCCCTCGTGGCCAAGGCTTTCCGCCATGGGTTCTTCTGGCCGACTGCCTTGGAGGATGCTAAAGAAATAGTCAAGACCTGCAGAGGATGTCAAGTCTTCAGTTCCAAACAACACCTGCCGGCTTCTGCCCTCAAGACCATTCCCCTCACCTGGCCTTTTGCCGTCTGGGGACTGGACATGGTGGGCCCTTTCAAGACGGCCCGCGGTGGCTTGACACATCTACTCGTTGCTGTGGACAAGTTCACAAAGTGGATCGAAGCAAAGCCGATTAAGAAGCTGAACGGGCCGACTGCCGTGACATTCATCACCGACATCACTACTCGGTACGGCGTGCCGCACAGCATCATCACCGACAACGGCACGAACTTCGCCAAAGGCGCACTGGCACGTTTCTGCGCGACACAGGGCATCCGACTGGACTTAGCGTCCGTTGCCCACCCGCAGTCAAACGGCCAAGTCGAGCGAGCAAATGGACTTATCCTCTCCGGCATCAAGCCCCGATTGGTTGTACCACTGGAGCGATCGGCCGGCTGCTGGCTCGAAGAGCTGCCGGCTGTCCTCTGGAGTCTGCGAACTACACCCAACAAGTCAACCGGCTTCACTCCATTCTTCCTTGTGTACGGTGCCGAGGCTGTCATCCCAACAGACATCGAGTTCGACTCGCCTCGGATCACCATGTACACGGAGGAGGAAGCCAAAGAAGCAAGAGAAGACGGCGTCGACCTACTGGAAGAAGGCCGGCTGTTAGCCCTCAGCCGGTCCGCCATCTACCAGCAAGGCCTGCGCCGCTACTACAACCGCAAGGTCAAGCCAAGATCCTTCCAAGAGGGCGACCTTGTGCTCCGGCTGATCCAGCGAACAGCCGGCCAGCACAAGCTCTCGGCCCCTTGGGAAGGCCCCTTCGTCGTCAGCAAGGCACTCGGCAACGACTCCTACTACTTGATCGACGCGCAAAAGCCAAGAGCACGCAAGAGAGACGACTCCGGCAAGGAGTCGGAGCGACCATGGAACGCAAACCTCCTAAGACGATTTTACAGCTGAAAAGCAGTATGTATCACGCTACCCCTTTTGTATTAAGTTACAAACCAACAGGCCCCCCGAACAGTACTCGGGGACTGCCTTTTATTTATCTATGAATGACGAGTGTCATATCCATGAATGTATTATTACATTTTGAACTCTTGTCCGGCACCGGGTCCGACTAGTCGGCCCGGGGACTGGCCGCCTTGAGCTATATTCTAAGTCGTTCCCGAAGTCAGCAAAGTAGTGTGCCGGCTCCCAAGTCCTCCCTTGTTGAAAGTCGCAGCTCAAAGAACTGACTGTCCGACTAGCAAGAGGAAAGACAGAAAAGACGCCCACACGAAAAATGGCTAAGGAACAACTAACCCATATAGCAAAGAGACGGCCTCCATATACGCCTGCCGGCTGTCACAGCAGCCGGCTGGCCGGCTTCCTAAAAAACTTAGCTTAAGTCCAGAAGAGCTAAAAGTACTTCCCCATCCCCAATCGGCCAGGCACTCCCCGGCTACAGATTGCAGAGCAACTGTTGACTAGGGAGGCGGCAACCAAGGGAGGGCGGCAAAGGAAAAAAGCAGAAGGACAAAAAGCGAAAGTACAAGGAAAAGACCGATTTCATAACTTTATACATAAAGCCGCTCAAAGGCTGGCAACAGACTTGAGTTTCAATACACCCAGTGGGTGGAATTGTGCAGACTTAACCAAACATTGTTCAAAAGTAACAAGACAGGAAAACAAAGAAAGAAGACAAAGGCATGACTTGGAGGCCGAGCTGGTCGGTGAAGGCAGCTCGCCGGCTGAGGGAGTGGCCGCCTAGCTGGTCCCGGCTTGACCGCCTCCCGCGACAGGAGACGCACTCGCACGCGACGTAGTGCTGGAGGCGCGGTCAGGCTGGCCGGCTACTCCACCAACCGGCTTGGCGTCTTCACCTTCCTCCTCCTCCTATTCACCCTCGTCGCTAGAGTCGATCTCCTCCGCCGAGTCCTCGCCATGCGCCGGGTCCAGCCCGAACCAATCTTCCGGCTGGGCGACTCCATTGTCGTCCACCTCGGGGGCGAAGACGTTGGTGTCGGTATACTCGGCGATCGCCGAAGCCCGCCGAATGATGGCCGGCCGCGCCGGCTCCAGCTCCGCGTCGGCTTGCTGCCGCCAGGTAGCCAGCTAGTCCAGATTCAGGCCTGGGTACCAGGCCTTGACGAACTCCAGTGCCCGCCCGGCTCCGGAGCGAGCCGCTGACGCCTTCCAAGCCTCGAAGCGGCCGACGGCCACCTCCAGCCAGTCGGCGGTCCGACTGGGAGTGCGCGGGATCACTTGGCCGGGCCAGAGGGCGGCCAAGACCTACGACCCGGCACGCTGAAGCCGGCGGAGCAGCCGGTGAGCCGGCTGGATACGAGCCTGGATCGCCAGGAGCTGCTCCTCCAGCGAGCGGCCGGCGGTCGGCGAGATCTCGAAGCCGGCTTGCCTCTTCGCCTGGCGACGAGCTTCGATGGCCTGGTTGGCGGTAGTGGAATAGCCGGGGAAGTACTCTGCGCGAAGAAGAAAAGAAAAGAAGAACCCCAAATCAGAAAAGTAAGTCGAAATGGCAGATGGCAAGAAAAGACAAAGGGGTAGATGACTTACCGTCAACCAGATCCTCAATCTGGCCATAGCCGGAGACCAGAGTCTGCCTGGCCTCGTCCCAGCCGGCTGCCTCCGTCTCGAACTCGGCCTGGAGGGTGGCTTCGCGATCCTGCGCAGCCTTCAGCGCAGCCTTGTGGCTTTCCTCCTGGTCGGCCAGCTTCTTGACCAGGCGGTCGCGCTCCTGCACCAAGGCGGCGAGCTCCGCGTCCTTGGCACGAAGAGCAGTCTGGGACTCCCCCAGCTGTGCCCTCAGACTGGCGTTGGCCGCTGCAGAGATAGAAGAACAAGAAGAACGATGAGAAATCATCAAGGAAGATCCGAGCCGACTGCTCAGCAGTCGGCCCGAATCTCGGGGACTACACCCAGTGGGTGCGCTGATGCGCCCCCACATGAGATAAAGATCAAGTCACATACCTCGGCTTTCAGTGAGGTCGGCGGTCTTCTGCGTCAGCTCCCGAGCCTGGGAGTTGAAGGCGGCCGCTCGGAGGTTGTGATAGTCCTGCAAGATGGACAGAAGACCGACGTGAGAACAAAAGCAACAATGAGAAATCATCAAGGAAGATCCGAGCCGACTGCTCAGCAGTCGGCCCGAATCTCGGGGACTACACCCAGTGGGTGCGCTAACGCACCCCCACGAGAGAAATCAAGAAGAAGATGGGAATACTAACCCGGATGGCAGCCCGCGTGGCGAGGAATTTGTCGGTGAACTGCCTCAGCGCCGCGGCTTGGCCCTGAAGCCGGGTCCGGACGTCTTGTGCAGCGATGTTCACCACGGCTGTCCCTCCCCCTGGCGTCCACCCTGAGGTAGCGCTGGCCGCCTCCGCGTCTCGGGCCGACGAGCTGGAGCCCACGACCGGTCGTGGCTCCGACGCCGCTTTCTGCGGCTCCGACGCGACCTTCCCTGCGCGCCGGCTTGGCGGAACCCGGACCGCCACCTCAGCTCCCGCGGCCGGCTCGCCTTCCGCCAACTGTGCGGGCGCAGGCTCAGTCTGGCCGCCTTGGGCCGCCCCAGTCGGAGGAGTCGGCCCCGGCGCCTCCCTCAAGAAGATGACGTCGTCGCCGCTCCCTCCCAGATCCGGCTGGGAACCGCTGGCTCCCCCTGGCGAGGGATCCGCGCCCCCGGGCGCCATGGTGCGCAGGGGGGTGACCATCAAGGCCTCCCCTGCCGCCGCTTCGGCCTCGGCCTCTACCTGGGCCTTGGCTGCGGCCTCGGCAAGCGCCTTCGCCGCCTCCTCCTCCCGAGCTGCCTGGGCGGCGGCTGCCCTCCGTGCCTCCGCCTCCCGCGCTTCCTGCTCCTCCCGCACCTCCCGCGCGTTCCTTTCCGTCGCCTCCAGGAGGGCGGCACGGGGATCTACGCGGCGGGTGGTGCTCCCAGAGCCCCCTGGCGACTCGACAACGGAGCCGGCAGCCGCCCGCTCGAGTGACAGTGGAGCTCTGATCAAAAAAAAGAAGACAAAGGTTCAGAAAACCATCCAAGAAAAGAAAGAAGGAGAATACACAGAAAGAGAGAAAGCTTACGCTGACACAGCCTACGGCTGCTTCACCACTTTGCGGAAGCAAGCCGCCTTCGCGGCCGCCTCTTCCCGCCTGGTGGCCGCCGCCCCACCCCTGGGCTTCTTCGTCCGGCTACCGAACATGCCCTGGGTGGCGCGACGTTTCTGGCCTCTACCCTGAGCAGGCTGCACGCCGGAGGAGCCCGCGCCGCGTTCGGATGCCGGCTGGCGATGCGGGACGGCTTCGGCTTAGTCCTCGTCCGGCCAGTCCTCAAAGGTAGCGGAGAGCCCGGCGCCGCCTGCTTCACCGCCAGCCGGCTTGGTGGCATCCTCCATATGGACTGCCCCCAGGTCGGGGTCCTCCTGGTCGTGCTCGGTCCGGTCGGGGACGAAACGGCGCTCCGTGTCCGCCCCGCCGGCCGGTCGAAGCAGAGGACTCTGTCAAAAAGAGCGAGCCGACGGAGTTAGAGTCGGCCCGAAGGAACTCGGCGACAAAGCTGAGAGAGGGAAAAAGAGAAAAAGAGAAAGGGAGCGTACCGTAGGCGGAGGATTAGCGCGGCTGTATGGCTCCTTGCCGAACTGCCAGTCGTCGGGAAGCTGGCAGTTGGCGAGGTAGTTCACCATGTCGTCCGCGTCGGCCTGCGGCATCTCCTTGGTGCACATCCGGCTCGGATCGAGCTGGCCGCTCATCTGACAGATCAGATGAGGCCGGCTCTGGAGCGGGAGGACCCGGCGCGTGACGAACGCGGCCAGAAGGTCGGGCCCCGTCAGGCCCTCCGACTGGACCATCACCCGCAGGCGGGCGATGGCGGCGTTTCCTCCCGGCGACAGCGTTACCGCCCGGAAGGACCACTGGGGCAGCCTCCCCGCCGGCGGGCCGGCTACGTAAGCCGGCAGGTTGATGTAGTCGCCCCGGGGAGCGATGTTCCGCACGTAGAAGTATGATTTCTGCCACTTCTTCACCGATTGGATCAGCGTGATGACAGGGAAGGGGTTGTCGGCACCCGATCTCTGCGACGCGATGAAGGCGCCGGTGTGGGCCGGCACGCCCTTGCTGCGCGTACCCAGCTTCGACTGGAAGAACTCCCCCCAGAGCTCGAGGGTGGGGAGGACGCCGAGATAGCCCTCGCACAGGGTGACGAAGGACGACAGCAGCACCACCGCGTTGGGGGTGAGGTGGTGCGGCTGGAGCTGATAGAAGTCCAGCCAGGAGCGGAAGAAGGCGCTCACTGGCAGGCCGAAGCCGCGCAGGAAGTGCGAGCGGAAGACCACCCGCTCGCCATCCCGCGGCGCCGGCCTGATTTCCTTCTCATGCGCAAGGCGGACCTCCACTTTGTCGGGCCCCCTCCCTGCGGCGATGTCCCGTCATGCGCGTGGGTTGGCAGGCTTTCCGGCCACGTGGCACGCCAACGGCCCGAGGCCGGCCCGCGGCCCGGTGCACGAGCCTGCGGGTTCCCGCTCCCCGACTCCAGAAGAATTCGACTAAGGGCGGCACGCCTGCACCAAGGCCGGCTCCTAGCTGCCGGCTTGTCATGATAGGAAGCTGATCGAGCTTCTCGAACCCCACTCCACCTCGAAGCCCAATCAGCTTCGGGGACTACTGTCGGAGTAATTGGCCACGGGTAGCCTAACCGACTACCCCTGGCTCTTCAAAAAATTTATCAGACCTTTGGGTCTTCAAGCACTCCAAGCATTTGGGCCGCCTTCCCCGGCCGGCTACCACTAAAGCCGACTCCCGGAAGGCGACCTAGCCTCACCGACTCCAAGAAGCCGGCCAAGAAGGACGCCGACTCCTAGAAGCCGGCCAAGACCACAACCACTCCTACATAATGGCGACATGACGGGGTGTGGCCACAGTGCGGCCCACGACCCCCTAAGCCCGAGGCGGGCATGGCTACAGGAGGCCGTACGGGGGGGATGTCCCCCGTGCGGCCGGGCACTGTAGCCCCGCCAGCTACGACGTCATCCACGACCCACTCCTGTACGGCCCAAGGACTGCGGGCCCCTTCAGCCAGAGAGAGGCGTGAAGGCGGCCCGGCTTTTCCTAGTCGGCCAGGAGCATAGTCGGCCTCCAGAAGCCGGCGACTCCCTTCCTCGAAGCAGGAGCCCCATTAAGGAGACAAGACGAGGTGAGGCTACAGTGATAGCCCCCGATGCGGATCACTGTAGCCACGCTTACCTTGACAAAGCCCTCGTCATCAGAGGCGCGGCTACAGTAAGCAGCCGCCGACAAGACCCTAGGCAGTGGGGCCGGCCTGTCGACCGAGGAGCCGGCAGCCGGCGGGACCCACCAGCCGGCGGGACCCACCAGCCGGCGGAGAAGCCGGCAGGCGTAGACACTGGCGGCTGGGGCCAGGTCCCAGTCGGATTACCATTGTACCCCCGGGGGGTAGGCCTATATAAACCCCCCGGAGCACCCATGCAAAGGGTTCGCACCTCTGCATGTTTTGCTTCCAAGCATAGCACACACACACACCATAGATAGAGAGAAGCAAGAGCTAGTCTTGTTCTTCTTCTCCCTTGATCCCAACAGCTCTAGGAGCGATTGTAGCTACTCTTTATCGATCTAGTGATCATGCGGAGACCCCGCAGAGCAGGACTAGGGGTGTTATCTCCTCGGAGAGCCCCGAACCTGGGTAAGATTCGCCGGCGTGCATGTCTTCGCCTCATCCCGTTTCCAGGCACCGACGACGTTTTATTGGCTCCCACAATGATAAGCCATCCCTTGGCATATGTCGCACCAACCACCCGACAACTTGCTAAAGGCCCACTTAGTAATTCGGCCTGATATTAGTTTTGGTCTGTTAAGGGCCCGTTTAACATTTCGGCCCTATATTAATTTCGGCCTGTTAAAAGCCCGTCATATAGTTGGGCCTAACTACAGCCCGGTTTGCATCCGGCCTGCTCGCAGCCGATATCTGATTGGGCCAAACAAGGACCGAGACAATTTTGGCCTGTTAAAAGCCCATGATTTGATTCGCACAATCATGGGCCGGGGTTCATTTCGGGTTGCTGCCGGCCCGTGAGCTGTTCGGCACGTTTCAGGCCCAACCTACATCGTGATTGCATGACGGCCCGATTATGTACCGTAATTTTACGGTTTGGCCGGTTTACTGCGAAGACAGGATATATATACAGTAAAATAACTGCAGCATCGTGAATAAGAAAAAACCTAGACTATACAATAAAGAAATTACGGCATATTACATCCACTGGCCATCAAAGTTCGGCACTATGATAATAAAGCACAAGCAGACAGCAGATTACATACACTGGGCATCAAAGATCGCCACCAGTGCAAATAAACACGCCGACAAAATAATATACTAAACCGACAGCACTTCAATAGAGTTCAAGAAAGGTTAGCCCTGCTGGGGAGCTGCAGCGCAAGCAGCTGAGCAAGATGATGAGACTGCGCTTGTTCAACACTTATATCTTCCTCACTCTGAACGATAAACAAGCAGATAGATGACAGGTTTTGCACATAAAAGTATCAGTGCTGACAATTCATCACATTTCTTACTGACGAATAAAGTGACACAGTTTAAAATTGCATTAACACAATATGGTGTTGTTCAGGTCAAGACATGGCAGGAAATGACATTGTGAAGGAGTTGGCAGCTTCACGACACCACTGGATTACAGATCAAGAACTCATAAGTATCAATGGTTAGTGTGCTGTCAATTTATACCATTTCAGATTGGCAAATAAAGAGACGGTTTAAATAATAGTAGAATGATATGACATTGTTCATAGTTAAGACATTGCAGAATATGACATTGTGATGTAGTGGGTAGGTTCACCACACCACTGGATTACGGATGAAGAACAGAAGCATACATGCAGTGCAAAAGAAGATCACTTGCTCTGTATAGTTTAATTTACATGGTATGAAGAAGGAACTTGGTTGTACAACTGAAAACTTAAATTGAGAAAGGACAAACTTTTGTTTATGAACTACATAATAAACTTTAAACAAGCAATTTGATGCAAACACCAAAAATAAACAGCTGTTGCAATCATGCCTAACCAAATATATACAACAAAGTTTGAAGGCTTGAGATGGATAAACTTACATTATTGGTGAAGACAGGCTCTATAAAGGCCTTGTCCATGCTGATGGGGGGGCAATTCAAGAAGTTTACCACAGAATCTTCTTCAAAAGCATTGCCTTTATTCTACATTTTGTTAAGAGTAAATATAGATGTGATAATATACGAAAAAATGGAGAATATTTAAGATAAGATGAAGAGTGATGCTACATAACCAAGTAGCTATAAATGTAAGTGCAGCGATACAGGCAAAAGGTACAGCCAAGAGCAATGCACAGCTAAACTTCTTCAGTGCCAACCTTATGGGAAGAGTAAACATAGATCTGATGTGTAGAAAATGGAGGGCAAAGGAAAATAAGTTGCAGAGTGATGGTACATGAACAACTACCTGTCATTATAAGTACACTGATAAAGGACAGCATGTACTTACAAGAACAATGCAGAGCTAAAAAAACATTGGCATTGGATATATTCTACACTAATGTAACCATTCATATAGATCAGATAATTTGGAGCGAACAATTGATAAGCAAGCTATCATGCATACTGCTGTCACATAATGAACCAGGTATGTATGCAAGTACAGTGATACAGGACAATAGGTACTAACAAGAGCAAAGCAGCGGGCAGCATATTTGCGATATCCTGTCGTTCTTGTCAAACCGGAATTCTTCTTCGAGCAGATTTCCTGCAAAAAAGATCTGTAAGGCACATGCGAAAAAGTAGAAGTTCAAATTGTCATGTGATTTCATAGACAGTACCTCATCCTGGGAACGAGACCAGTGCATAAGAAGGTTTTTCCATTCAATGTCTTCTAAATTTAGCACAGGAGACTTCACCGGAAATTCATTTATAGACTTGCCATCAAAGTGTGATTTCCTCAGGTAACACCGATACTGCCGCAATGCTTCCTTGAAAAGCACAAGCAAGCTTTGCTTGTCATGACTGTCCAGATTGACCCTCGCCTAGTTACAACAATGTAATGTAAATCATTGATGTGTTCAATCAGCAGAAAACAGGAAAATAATAACCATGAATAATAGCACTTACACGTAAGTTGGACAGGAAGATGTGAAAATGGTGTTTGTCTTCACAATAATCTTCCCATGATGGGGATATATGCACATAGTCCCTAACAACATTGAAAGCATTGTCTTTTAAACTGGGAATAAATGGAATGGGGTTCCAATCTACAGGAATTGGCCGTCTCTGCAGTTGGGATAGGTCTTCGGCCGGTGGACTTGCTGTACTTTTTCCTGGAGTGGGATTTTTCTGTGGTACAGCTGGTGTCGTGGAATTGTCACGGCAGATGTCCTCGTGCAAGGACTTAGTCGTGGAGCCATTGCAGCTAGGAAGCTTGAAAGGGTTAAACGGGACAAGGAACACGAGGGTTATACTGGTTCGGCCCCTTACGGTGAAGGTAAAAGCCTACGTACAGTTGTAGTTATATTGATTAAGGTTTCAATCACCAGGAGCTAAACCGTCCTGCCTGGTTATCGAGGTTTTCTTTGTTGTCCCCTGAACCGCCGCCGGGTCTTCCCTTTATATATAGAGGTTGACGCCCAGCGGCTCTCATAGTCCCGGCCGGCTCATATCAGTGTCCGGCTCGGACTCCTAACTATTCATGCCTTACACTACAAGTCTTGCCATGACGGCGGTTTATAACTACGGGCCTTAAGCCACCTCCGGGTCTTAAGCCCATCTTGGCCCACCATCTTCAAGCTTGGTGCTGGGCTTCGCGTGATGACCATTATGATATAACCCGGCCCCTCCTGGGCGGGTGACTCTAATGGTTATATCCTCAACATTAGGCCCCAGATTGATTTGAACCGGTTCATATCAATCTTCAATCCCCTTGAGAGAAAATCTTCCGGCTTACATCTGTGCGAAAGTTTTAACCCGCCGTGACGTCATCTTTTGGATTCTTGATAACCCGCCATGACGTCATCTTCCATTAAGTTCATTTCTTTATTTCGCTAAATCTCAACGGATCTTATCCTTAATGGTCATCCCAAAAATCGAGGCGCTTCTGTGGCGAAATAATCACACCGTGACCTCCTCGTTTCTCGCGCCCACTTATGAGCCTCACCTTATAAATAGGCCCGGCCCATGAGTCTTTCGTCACTTGTCGCCTTCATCTTCTTCCTCCTCTCGCTACTGTGCTGCCGCTCGAGCTCCGCCGCCGTCGCCGCGGGTCTCCTTGTCTTCACCAACTCAGGCCGCTGCATCAACCTGACGTGACTAGAGAAACGCGACGAACCTCCGCAGTAACTCCGCATATGTAAGCTTTCTCCTCTCTGTTCCTCGGATCCGCATTAGTAACCTTCGAGTTCGTCGGTGTTCGTCGTCGCTCGTCACGAACACTTGGTAGATCCCACTGTTAACGCCCCTTCTTAATCTTTAGATAGTATGGAACTGCTACGGTAGCTGTTTCGCACCCGTTTCCAAATGCACGTAGATCCTTTCCACTGCACAGAGGCCCCGTGCGAGCCTATGAACTTCCTCTGTGTCAGTTCTAGGTCTAGAAATTTTTCTTTTTAGCCAACCGTTTGATCCAAAATAATTTCTGTGATCTGTGAAACTTGTTTACACCACACTTAGTCAAAATTGCATCTGTTTAGCTATGGCGGCTCACATTTCCGGCTTAAAAGAGGCCACGCGCTGTAAAATTTCCGGCTCATTTATGATAAAGCTTTAGACAATTTGAATTACTCACGATGCTCACAACGGCTTAGATAACCCGGAAGAATTAGCCACATATCATTAGGCCCCTTCGTAAGCCGCCATCTAGAATACTGAACTGTAAACCTCCTCCGACTTATAATTGAACTGGACATTTCCTTTTGTCATAGGCTTTCATCTGTCACGATGCCACCTAAGGCTCCCAAGGCACCCATCACGTGCAACTGGATGAGATCCATTGTTACTGATGACACTTTAGCTGATTTTGTGAAGACGGGTTACCTGCCCAAGAAGGAGATCATGTCTTACCGTGCCCCTGACCTGTCAGAGGAAAGACCTCAACCTAGAGATGGCGAGGTGGTGATATTTGCTGACCACATGAGCCGGGGCTTCGCGCCGCCCGGCTCAAAATTCTTTAGAGAGGTTCTGAACTTCTTTGATCTGCGGCCGCAAGAAATAGGACCCAATTCCGTGTCGAATATTTGCAACTTCCAAGTATTCTGCGAAGTCTATCTTGGAGAAGAGCCCAGCCTACTGCTTTTTAGGGAGTTGTTCTATCTGAATCGCCAGAATGAGTGCGCCAACGGGCCTAGCTTGGAACTTGGTGGAATCTCCATTCAACGGCGGAGAGACTGCCTTTTTCCTTACGCTGAACTGCCAAGCCATCCAAAGGACTGGAATCAGACGTGGTTCTACTGCCAGGACACTTCTCCGGCTGACGAGAGCCCTCTGCCCGGCTTTCGTGCCCTGCGTCTGGAGCCAAATCACCCTCTGCCAGACAAACTATCTCAACCTGAGCGTCAACCTCTGATCCCCACCATCAATAAGATCAAGGCTCTCCTGGGAAATGGCCTCAACGGCATTGATCTGGTCCGGGTCTGGATCTCTTGGCGGTTGATCCCCTTGAGCCGCCGCCCCGGCTTAATGTGTGACTACACGGGCCGAAAGGATGACCCTCTGCGGCACAGCCCCAACGATCTTCCTGAGGACGCCTTGGATGACATGACCAAGTCTCTCCTGAATGAGAGCTTAGCCGACTGTGGGAGGACCGGCTGAAACCCCTTCTGCCAAGCTAACCTGGCTCCAGCGGTAAGCCACTGACCTGAACACCTTGATTTTCCTTTCAATAATTTGATCTGAACTTTAATAAACCCTTGCTGTACTTTTCAGGCTAATGACAAGTTCCGGAAGGTCAAATATGACCATGAGGCGGCTAAAAAAGCCAGGAAGGCTAAGAAAGCCGCCAGGAAAGCCGCTCCTCGCAAGAAGGGAAGCAGGCCTACTGCCTCAGAGCTGCTTCAGCTAAGTGACAGCTCCGAGTCAGAGGTAACCCTTGAATCTTTAAGTTCTTCTTTTGTTTCTTATTTCGTCCTATCCACCTTATCGATATTGATTATCAGCAGGAGGACACCGGAGCGAGTATCCCGGTGACTGAAGAGGTAACTACACTTTCCTCCGACTCGGAGCCCTTGCCAAGGCTGAAAGTCCGAAGAGTAACCCGGAAAGTAAGATTTTCACATCCTTTAGATTATCAAGATCCTCAATTTCTTGTGAAGCGACAGATTCATGAGAGCCGGCGGCACACCCGGACCAACAAGGATGCAGACCTCTCCTCCGGCTTACCTGAAGCATCAAGGAAGCGCCGGACCGAGGTTATCTCCAACTTATACCCTTTTCATCCTTTGGCGGGCGTTACTCGTCAACCGCTCAATTCTTCTGATTCAAATTATCAGGACACTTCACCTTCCACTGGTGATTCTATGCAATCGAACCTGCCGGCTTTCAAGACCGCACCCGGGTAATGATGATCATCTTATGTTGTGCTTATCTTTACTCATGCTTTTGTACTAACCTTTTGTCCTATCAGTGCTCAAGCAAAGCTCAGTAAGAGGGCAAAGAAGAATAAACCGGTCGAAGAGCCGGTCCTGACTGAACCGGAGGCCTCTGCTCAAGAGCCGCCATCTGCCTCAGCCCCTGAAACCACCGCTCCAATCGACGAGCCAGTCATAGAGACTTCTACCAATCCGGCTCCCAGCCCAGCTCAGCCGGCCGATGACCCGGACGGAGTTTGTCGAGCCGGGGAGACCTACTGCGCTGGCTAAGTGCTCTGCTAAGGAAGAGTTGCTAGAGCGCCGCCGGGCCAAGCTGGACATCACCAACTATGCTAACTTGAGCATTGGAGATATCGTCTCCGGCTATGTTAATCAGGTGCACCACAGACGGGACCTGGAGATTGACATGGTGAAGCAGATACAACAGAAATCTGAGGTACAACTCTCTTGCTTACTGCATAGTCATCTTTACCATACTAGCCCCCAAGTCTACTACTTATGGTAGAATATGCTGTAGACTTAACTTCCGGCTTACTTGCATGAACCGACAATCTGTAAATAGAATCTTTCAGCATGCATTAGCCCCCAAGTGCCAAGTGTCTTTGCTTGGAAAGTGCTTGGGACTTTAATATTGCATAACGATCACTCATACTATAACCCGGAATTTGTATAGGCTGCTTGCAAAAAATTTGAAGCTGACATCTCTGAGCTGAAGAATCGCCTGAAGACTCAGGAAACTGAGACCCGGAAGGCCAACGCTAAATTCGAGTCCGGTGTTGCTGCTCAAGAAAAGCTGAAGAAAAAGTTTGAAACCGAAAGGAAGACTTGGGCCGAGGAAAAAGCTGTTTTGGTCAGCCGGGCTGAACAGGCGGAGGCTGCTCTGACGGAGAGAACCGCCGAGCTCTCCGGCTTAAAACACCATGTGTCACAGATGGTCACAGCAATCTTCGGTAAATCATTCTGCATACTTTCAACAAGGTTACATTCTCGGTGTCTCATAAGCCCCATCATTGCAAGCGGCTTACCTGACGTTGTTAAACAGGTCCCAGAAGCGCCAACCTCAATCAGAATGTGCTGACTAAGCTGAAGGCCGTGTACACCCTGGTGGAACAACTCTACACTGGGTCACAGCGTGCTTTAGCCGTTGTAGCCCTGTCCAATGAGGTTCCGACTCACCTGGCGGACGTGCTTCGGCGGCTCGCCGTTCTTCCTCAGCGCTTTCAAGAGCTACGACGGGCTTCTGCAAGAGCCGGAGCCATAGCTGCTCTGAGCCGGGCTAAAGCCTTCCTCCCAGAGCTAGACCCGGCGGAGATTGCACTTGGATACCCTAGTCTGAAGGAAGACGGTACACGCTTTGATCAACAAGACTTTGCTGCCTGTGTGAAGAGTGTGCGCCCGGTGGCTACCTTGATTGGAAACGACACCGATCTTACCAAGTATCAGCCGGGTTATGACTCGGAGAATCAGAGGATCCCCACTCCATGCTACGAAGCAATCAGCTTGATCCCTCCGACTCGTAAGCATACCTTCGCCCCAGAAGTTGACCCCGCCGGGTTAATTGACGAGGCGGCTCAATTTGAAGCTTTAAGCGGCATTGACTGGAAATCGTCAACCTTCCAGGTCATAGGAACAGCCGGAGGAGCGGAGAGGGATGAACCAGAAGCTTCGACCCAGCAAGCATCTTAACTCTTAGGTGGCCCGTGGTTATGCTTGTAAAACAAAGCCTCACCTTTTGGACTCGGGGAGTCTTGTAATAGAGTAGGACAAACATTTTAACTTTGTCGCGCCATCGTGCGCGTGTTGAATGCTTAACTCCATTGAAGTTGCTTCCGTATATTCCTCCGGGTCATAATTGATCATTTATTTTCCTTAAACTCGAATAGCTGTCTTTAACCACCCTGCATAGAAAACAAGTCACAAGTCTCTAGGCGGCTTACCGTACTGAGAATCATAGATCTTATACATATAACCCGGAATATGAATCAAAATTACCAAAGACTGGTCCTCAGTTATATCCTTGATATAACCATAATAACATACTTACAGGCCTTCAAGTATATTTCCGGTTTATGTAACCCGAATAATGAGGTTAAGATCTCAACTCCGGTTCACCAGTATCGGTAAGGCTTATTGCGTATTACCAAAATTAAGCCGGCGGAGCCAAAAACTGCCCTTGCACACTGTTGATGTGACCAAAAGAACTTGTTATAAGTCAGGAAATCAAAACTTAGGGGCTTCTGGTTCGAATACGACCAGAGAACCATCCCAAAGGGGTTAAGCTAAGATCCGAATGCGATCATATAGCCCCCAGTGGCTTTGGCGATGTCGATCAAGAGGGTACCGACAGCTATGTTCTCTTTGGTTCGAATACAACCCATGTTTGAACAGGAAGCCCCCAAATGACTTTAAGAGTTGTTTAACGACACTGATTCGAATACGATCCACGTCGGTTCCCAAAGGGGGTTGAGCTATGATTCAAATATGATAAAAGAAAAACTCCCCAATGAGCTCGGCAATTTTGCCAATCAAGTGGGTATCGACAGCTATGTTCTCTTTGGTTCGAATACGCCCTATGTTTGAACAGGAAGCCCCCAAATGATCATATTGTTTACGGCTAGATTCGAATACGATCATAAGCCGGATCCACCTCCAAGCGACCATGTGACGTTGTAATGGAAATAACACATTTACCTTTGGAGGAGAAAAGGACATAAGTCCTGCTTTATTATTTATCATAATATATACATGGCTATAGAAATAGGTACATTATGAGAGCCGGTGGCTCAAGTGTAATAAGGCCGAAGCTGAGCTATGTTCCACGGCCGACGGGTCTCTTCCTCTGACTTACGTGAATCCTTGTGCTCCCGAACGTCGACGAGGTAGTATGACCCGTTGTGTAAGTTCTTGCTGACCACAAAGGGCCCTTCCCAAGGTGGGGACAACTTATGTGCATCTGTTTGGTCTTGGATGAGCCGGAGCACCAGATCACCTTCCTGGAAGACCCGGGACTTAACCCGGCGGCTGTGATAACGGCGCAGGTCTTGTTGGTAAATCGCCGATCGAGCTGCTGCCACATCACGTTGTTCGTCCAACAAGTCAAGAGCATCTTGGCGCGCCCGCTCATTATCCGCCTCAACATAAGCCGCCACTCGAGGCGAGTCGTGAAGGATGTCACTGGGGAGGACTGCTTCCGCTCCATAAACCATGAAGAAAGGCGTGTAACCCGTAGACCTGTTAGGAGTAGTATTGATACTCTGTAACACGGAGGGTAGCTCCTCCACCCAACAACCCGGCGTCCGTTGCAAAGGGACCAAAAGCCGGGGCTTGATGCCCTTCAAGATCTCCTGATTAGCTCTCTCAGCTTGACCATTGGATTGAGGGTGAGCCACTGATGAAACATCAAGTCGAATATGCTCTCGTTGACAAAACTCCTCCATAGCGCCCTTAGACAGATTGGTACCATTGTCAGTTATAATGCTGTGTGGAAAACCAAAGCGAAATATCACCCTTTTCATGAACTGAACCGCTGTGGCTGCGTCACACTTGCTAACTGGCTCTGCTTCAACCCACTTTGTGAATTTGTCAACTGCCACCAAGAGGTGGGTCTTTTTATCCTTGGATCTTTTAAAAGGCCCAACCATGTCAAGCTCCCAGACCGCAAATGGCCAAGTGATTGGTATCATCCTCAACTCTTGAGCCGGCACATGGGCCCGTCGCGAGAACCTCTGACAACCGTCACATTTACTGACCAAGTCCTCCGCATCAGCATGAGCCGTTAGCCAATAAAAACCATGACGAAAAGCCTTGGCCACAAGAGATTTTGAGCCGGCATGATGGCCACAATCCCCCTCGTGAATCTCACGCAAAATATCTTGGCCTTCCTCGGGGGAAACACAACGCTGGAAAGTTCCAGTAACACTGCGACGATGCAGCTCGCCATTGACAATGACCATTGATTTAGACCGCCGGGTTATCTGTCTGGCCAAAGTTTCATCCTCAGGCAAATCTCCCCGGGTCATGTAAGCCAAGTATGGTACTGTCCAGTCTGGGGTGATGTCGAGAGCCGCCACCAACTGTGCTTCCGGGTCAGGGACAGCCAAGTCCTCTGTAGGTAACTTAACAGAAGGGTTATGCAAGATGTCCAAGAAAGTATTAGGCGGCACCGGTTTTCGCTGAGAGCCCAGCCAGCTTAATGCATCAGCCGCCTCGTTCTTCCTGCGATCGATGTGCTCTACTTGGTAACCCTGAAAGTGTCCAGCAACGGCATCAACTTCACGGCGATAAGCCGCCATGAGAGGGTCCTTGGAATCCCACTTGCCTGATACTTGTTGAGCCACTAGATCTGAGTCGCCCAAACACCTTACTCTGCTCAAGCTCATCTCCCTAGCCACCCAAAGACCATGGAGCAAAGCCTCGTACTCAGCCGCATTGTTAGTGCATGGAAACATCAACCGTAGCACATAACGGAACTTGTCACCTTTAGGGGAAGTCAACACAACTCCAGCCCCCGAGCCCTCCAATTGCCTAGACCCATCGAAGTGAATAGTCCAATATGTATTATCCGGCTTTTCTTCAGGCACCTGTAGCTCTGTCCAATCGTTGATGAAATCCACCAAAGCTTGAGATTTAACAGCAGTGCGCGATACGTATCTCAGATCATGAGGCCCAAGTTCTATAGCCCACTTAGCCACTCTTCCTGTGGCTTCTCTGTTTTGGATGATATCTCCAAGGGGAGCAGAACTAACCACAGTGATGGGGTGACCCTGGAAATAATGCTTAAGCTTTCGGCTTGCCATGAACACACCGTAAACAAGCTTCTGCCAATGGGGATACCGCTGTTTAGACTCGATGAGCACTTCACTGACGTAGTAAACCGGCCGCTGGACCGGGTACTCCTTACCCTCCTCCTTGCGCTCCACCACCACAGCCACACTGACGGCTCGTGTGTTAGCAGCTACATACAGTAATAAGGGCTCCTTGTCAACCGGAGCAGCAAGGACTGGGGGCTCAGCCAGCTGTCTCTTCAAATCCTCAAAAGCAGTATTAGCAGCATCATTCCAGACAAAATCATCAGTTTTCTTCATCAACTGGTACAGTGGCATGGCCTTTTCACCCAAACGGCTTATAAACCGGCTCAAAGCAGCGATGCGTCCTGCTGACGCTGGACATCGTTGATGCACGCCGGCTTAGCCAGAGAGGTGATTGCCTTTATCTTTTCCGGGTTAGCTTCAATGCCTCTGTTAGAAACCAGGAAACCCAAGAGCTTGCCTGCAGGAACACCAAAAACACACTTGGTCGGGTTAAGCATCATCTTGTAAATCCGGAGATTATGAAAGGTTCCTCTAAGGTCATCTACCAGGGTCTCCTTCTCCCTGGACTTAACCACAATATCATCCACATAGGCATGCACATTGCGCCCAATCTGGTTATGAAGACAATTCTGCACACAACGCTGATAAGTCGCCTGTGCACTCTTGAGTCCAAAAGGCATAGACACATAACAGAAGGCTCCAAAGGGAGTGATGAACGCCGTCTTCTCATGGTCCTTAACTGCCATTTTAATTTGATGGTATCCAGAATAAGCATCCAAGAAACTTAAGCGTTCACAACCCGCTGTAGCATCAATGATTTTATCAATACGGGGGAGAGCAAAAGGATCAGCCGGACATGCCTTGTTTAAGTCTGTGTAATCCACACACATCCGCCAGGTGCCATTCTTCTTGAGCACAAGCACCGGGTTGGCTAACCATTCTGGATGAAAGACTTCGACAATAAAACCGGCCGCCAAGAGCCGGGCCACCTCCTCACCAATGGCTTTCCGCCTCTCCTCATTAAACCGTCGAAGGAATTGCCTGACCGGCTTAAATTTCGGATCAATATTGAGAGTGTGCTCAGCGAGTTCTCTAGGTACACCTGGCATGTCAGAAGGTTTCCATGCAAAAATGTCCCTATTCTCACGGATAAACTCGATGAGCGCGCTTTCCTATTTCGGATCCAGATTGGCGCTGATGCTAAACTGCTGAGATGAGTCACCTGGAACGAAATCAACAAGTTTAGTCTCATCAGCGGACTTAAATTTCATTGCCGGCTCATGCTCCGTGGTCGGCTTTTTCAGAGATGTCATATCTGTCAGGTCAACATTGTCCTTGTAAAACTTCAACTCCTCTGTTGCACAAACAGCTTCTGCATAAGCCGCATCGCCTTCTTCACACTCCAAGGCTACCTTCCGGCTGCCATGAACCGTAATGGTCCCATTGTGACCCGGCATCTTGAGCTGAAAATACACGTAACACGGCCGTGCCATGAATTAGCGTAAGCCGGCCGCCCGAATATAGCATGATACGGACTTCTTATCTTAACCACCTCAAAGGTTAATTTCTCCACCCTGTAGTTGTACTCATCTCCAAAAGCCACTTCCAGCTCAATCTTGCCTACTGGATACGCCGACTTACCAGGCACCACGCCATGGAAAACAGTATTGGACTGGCTGAGATTCTTATCAATCAAGCCCATACGGCGGAAAGTCTCATAATAGAGGATGTTGATGCTGCTGCCTCCATCCATGAGCACCTTAGTGAATTTATATCCTCCCACCTGAGGGGCCACTACCAGGGCCAGGTGACCCGGATTGTCAACCCGGGGAGGGTGATCCTCCCTACTCCACACAATAGGCTGCTCAGACCATCTTAAATAGCGTGGAACCGCCGGCTCAACCGCATTCACAGCCCTCTTATGAAGCTTCTGATCTCGCTTACACAGACTGGTGGTAAACACATGATACTGTCCACCATTGAGCTACTTTGGATTGGTCTGGTATCCCCCCTGCTGCTGTTGATGACCCTGGTTGGACTGCTGATTAAAGCCCCCTTGAACATTCTGAGGATTAGGATTTGAGCCGCCGCCCGGGCCATGAAAGCCGCCGCCCGAACCGCTGTTGCCATTAAAGGAATTGGAATTCTTAAAGGCCTTCATGATTGCGCAATCTTTCCACAGATGAGTAGCTGGCTTCTCCCTAGAGCCATGCCTTGGACAAGGCTCATTCAACAACTGCTCAAGCGTTGGGCCTGACCCGCCGCCGGCTCGGGGAGGTGGCCTCCCCTTACGTCGCTGGTTGTTACCCTGTGAGCTGGCATTGGCCACAAACTCCATGCTGCCATCAGACTTACGCTTGTTACCTCCTTGGTTCACCGGGTTATGCTGAGGACCCTTGCCATTGCCGTTCTTCTTTCCCTTCCCTGTCCTTTCATCATCTGACGCGGGGTCCTTGGTACTATCAGAGTCTGTGTACTTGACGAGAGCCGCCATCGCGCTTGAGCCGCCCAAGTTTCATCTTCAGGGGCAGGAAGCGACAATTCTGCTCCAACATTAAGACTGCAGAGCCGGCATCCATCTTATTAGATGAATGTATTATCTCTTTGACCCGGCGAACCCAATGTGTCGTAGACTCACCCTCCTGCTGTTTACAGTTAGTCAAATCCACAATTGACATCGACTGCCTACAGGTATCTTTGAAGTTTTGGATGAACCGGGCTTTCAGCTCAGCCCAAGACCCGATAGAATTGGGTGGCAGCCCTTTCAGCCAAGTGCGAGCAGTCCCATCTAACATCATGGTGAAGTACTTGGCCATTGCCGCTTCGCTAACCTCCAGCAATTCCATGGCCATCTCATAACTCTCGATCCAGGCTCCGGGATGTAAATCCGTTGTGTAGTTAGGCACCTTCCTAGGCCCTTTGAAGTCCTTGGGCAGACGTTCATTGCGGAGAGCCGGCACCAGACAAGGGACACCTCCGGTCCTCGTAGGTATACCTATGTCGACGGAAGCCTTCGGGTAAGCCGGGGGTGATTGGTAAACCGTCAACTGAGGTATCTGCTCCGCCTCTTGCCGTGCCCGGTCTTGGTCTACCGCATGAAAAGCTCCATTATGAGCCGGGCCGTGGCCAGGAGGCAAGTTATGGTGTCGGACATTACTTGAGCCGGTCGCTGAGGCCATGTGTCTGCTATAACTCGGGCTCCAGCCTGGACGAGGGGTTGAATGAATCCTATCCCGGCTGTAAGAATACGCCTCTTGCTGCGCCAGAGCCGTCTGAAGGAGTTCCCTGACCCGGCGGGTTTCAACCGCCGTTGGAGAGTCACCGTCAATTGGGAGAGCCGCCAGCCGCGCCGCTGCGGCGACCATCATTTCCAGCGGGTTGGCATAATGACCCGGGGGTATTGGTACGTACTGAGGCGGGGTAAGGTTCACCCGAGGAGGCCCCATCACTTGGGGTTGAATTGACGTTCCAGTCCCAGGCGCTATGATCTCTGGCGGGTTACTAGGCCCTGCACCAGGCGTGTTGAAGAGGTTTCGAGGATCGTAAACCGGAGGGAGTCGAGATTGGGACTTGTGGTGCCTCCTTCTCATGACCTCATTAGATGCGTTTTGATCCATCGTGAGACGGAAAGATTGTGCCTGAATCAGCTGAGTCTGGGCGTCAAGAGCCGCCCTCTCTGCAGCCATCCTGATCCCTTCCGCCGCCAGATCCTCCTTGGCTTTTACTAGATCTAACTTTAACTGTGCCACCTCCGCGTCATGCTGAGCTTGATCCGCCGGGGCAACCGTAGCGGTTAACAGGGCCGTCATCTTGTCCGTGAGATCCATCAGCACCTGAGCCGGCGAGGGCACCGGGTTTCCTGCCCCGGCGGCAGGGATTGGAACAGGCTGTGCACCGGCCATCAAGATTCCAACCCGGCTCGGCGGCTCAAAAGGGTCTGGAATACTGTCGCCGTCGGAACAGCCCCTAAGCCTGCCATCCTGAAGTTGGTATAACGAATTTGACTCATCCGTAGCTGACTCGCCGTCAGAGCCGGCGGCTGTCTCATCACCAGATCCAGATCCTTCAGAGAGTCCTCCATGGACACATCCCATGAAAGCATGCTTCAAGGCAGGTAGAGTCCGAGCGGGTCGCGCCCGCTAAGCCGTCTCGATGAGATCGGCGCTGAGATCCGGCTCAGGGCCCGGCTCAGGGCGTCGGGGCCCCAGGTTACATCGTCGATGTAGAGCTTGCCGCGATGACTCTTGGTCATCCGGCCCACAGCGTATCCCTTGAGCCCTTCGAAGCTGCCCTTCAAGAACTCAAATCCACCGTGCGTTGGCCCCACGGTGGGCGCCAACTGTCGTGGAATTGTCACGGCAGATGTCCTCGTGCAAGGACTTAGTCGTGGAGCCATCGCAGCTAGGAAGCTTGAAAGGGTTAAACAGGACAAGGAACACGAGGGTTATACTGGTTCGGCCCCTTACGGTGAAGGTAAAAGCCTACGTCCAGTTGTAGTTGTATTGATTAAGGTTTCGATCACCAGGAGCTAAACCGTCCTGCCTGGTTATCGAGGTTGTCTTTGTTGTCCCCTGAACCGCCGCCGGGTCTTCCCTTTATATATAGAGGTTGACGCCCAGCGGCTCTCATAGTCCCGGCCGGCTCATATCAGTGTCCGGCTCGGACTCCTAACTATTCCTGCCTTACACTACAAGTCTTGCCATGATGGCGGTTTATAACTACGGGCCTTAAGCCACCTCCGGGTCTTAAGCCCATCTTGGCCCGCCATCTTCAAGCTTGGTGCTGGGCTTCGCATGATGATCATTATGATATAACCCGGCCCCTCCTGGGCGGGTGACTCTAATGGTTATATCCTCAACAGCTGGTGGTATGGAAAATGAAATCGGTATACCTTTTGCTGGAGTGCAGGTCCTGTGTGGTGGGGCTAGTGGTGTGGCCAGTGACGTATGGGTACAGTCTGCTAGAGTCGGTCCTACGTTTTGTGTCACTGGTTGTACAGCCAATATAAGTGGGGTGTTGTCTGATTTCTCCGGCACCACCATGTTTTTCAAGGACTTTGCTGGTGCTCCTGCAGGTTCGGCAATCACCCTCTTCCTTTTTGATGTCTGATGCACAAGAACAGCATTTGAGTGGGAAAACATGGTATGATGACAGATGGAACATGTATTGATAATGGATGGGCATGGCATCTCGACACAAAGCAGCTACACAGATCATAGTGTAGATATAACGGGGAAAACCGTAAGCATCAGAGTAAAATCAGCAAAGTGGAACTTGCTGGAATATATGTGCTAGTATTGCCGGTACGGCTAGAAAGGCTTCGGATACCAGCTCTCTTCAAGTGAAGGTGCGGTACTGTTAATATCAGTGTTACTCTCAAAGGCGACACAGCTCCCCGCATTTCCTTGCTATTCTTATAGGATTCAAGTGGGCAGGTGACTACAAATCCTATTCCTATGTTTACAAGATCCTACGAATCAAAGAGGCTCAAAGTGTCCATCACAACCGACCGTATAGACCTCTACACTGCAAAAGTCCCTGCTCATCTTCAGTACAAGGAACATACTATACCACTATCATACTCCCTCCGTTCTAAAATATAAGTCTTGGTAGAGATTTCCACTATGGATCACATACAGATGCATCCAGATACATTTTAGAGTGTAGATTCACTCATTTTGCTCCATATGTAGTCCATGGTGGAATCTATACAAAGACTTGTATTTAGGAACGGAGAGAGTACATATTAAAGAAGAACGGAAGAGGAACATGGTAAAGAAGAGCAAGCAGATTTTGGATAATAAAATGTTGGTTGCGCAGTGCCCACACATGATGAACCAGAGCGCATTAAGAATGCAACTCCCAGCTGTCTCTCGACCATTTCAGGCGGTTGGATGAAGATCCTACGTCTCCTAACCCATCTTCTTCCTCGTCTCTGATTCTTCCCATACAGAACACCGCACGGGCTACCGGCCGGACCACCGGCCCCCGCCGCCTGTGTTCCTCCGCCACCCCCACCCCCGCCCCAACCCCCACCCGCGTCGAGTTTTCTTCGTTCGGCGAGGCCCCACAACCACCCGAGCCCCTTCGTTCGCACCGGCGAACTCCGGCGAGCTCTGAAAAATCGACTGACCCAATTTTGAAATTTAGTCTACTGTGATTTAACTAGTGTGGAATATAAAAGGGGAAAACCATAAGCATTGGGAGTATAGTGTTGAGCGTGCCATGGCGGATCTGAAGGTGCAAACCGGACAAAGGCAACTTCGCAACCAAGACAAGAAATCAGAGTAAAGAAGTGGCGATCTATTTTCTTGCTGCGATAAATAAGTTGAGCAGATACGAAAGAGTACCGCCTCTGGTGCGGCGCCGTGTATGCATCTGCTGAGAATTTGACGGTGCTGCGGTAGCGATGGCTGTCGGCAGCGCGGAAGCAGATCTAGGAGGGTAGACGGTGGTGGCGGGGCGTGGTGGACGAGACGGTCGTAGGAGCGGCGCCGGCAAGGTGGACGACGGCGGGGATGAAGCGAGAGGACGGGATGCAAGGATCCCTGTCCGAAGCCGTGGATGAGAGAGGTCGATCTCTTGTAATGGACGGCGGCGTTGGGGTATCAGCTCCGGCATGGTGGAGGAGGACGGCGGTGGATGGGGTGGCGGACGGCGGCGGACGGAGGAGGGTGGGGTGGAGAGGGTGTTTTGGCGCCCACGGGGTATGAATGGGGAAAAGGGAGGTAGAGAGGAAGGGGGGAACCATGTATTCAGGGCGCGCTTGTCTCAAATGCGAGGAAATTTACAAACTTAGCCCCCGTTTCAAATTTCTACTACATCACAGCAACATTAGTCGGTTGGGGATAGGACGGTAATCTCGCATACACCGAATATTTGCCGCCGAGAGTTTGTTTTTGGCGCCCACCGTGTATGAATATGAATCGGGGAGGGAGTCGATTTCGGCCGAGGACAAACTGTGTTTTGGTGCCCACCGTGTATGAATCCGGGTGAGAGGCGGTTACGTCACGTTTGGGTGAAATTACAAACCTACCCCTATCAAAACCTATAGAAATCCAGCAGATAGGCTTTGCGTGGCAGGGACAGGCAGTAGTGATTTCCATCTCGCAGATTTTGGTTTCGGGCGGTTACTGCGACTTTCCCCGCTTCGTTCAAATTTTGCAGAGTGCACGTTTACCGTGCCAACTCAATTCGAATCCCGTTTGTATTCTAATTTTTTTTCGGGCAGGATCCATTTTCAATTGGAATTACATTCTATATACATCATTTTTTTATATATACTTTCAAAAGCACAACAAAGAATTCTGCTCCTTTATATGTATAATATGATTTACAAATACAACGATCTCGAAATCTTAAGGTTGAATTCAAAAAAATTTAACCAAATTATGTTCTACTAAAATGTATGGATCAGTAATATCTACATATTAAATAACATAGATGTGCGTGAATTCATATGAGTATGCATGTTTGATAGATCAATTTTGGTTCGAGTATGGATTACATGTATCATCATCTCGAATTCAAATATTTGAATCCCTTTTTTGTTCACTCCTTTCACGCCCATCTCTCTCGCATGCATGCTCCTTCAGGTAGCTATCAGTCTCTTTTCTCCAGCTCACCCACACGCTCACTTCATGTTTCTCCTATCCTCGCAAACATGGTCTCTCGACGTCTCCCTTGAGAAGTGTCACACTCTCCCTATCATTACACATTACACGGTTTTCATTATCTCTCACGTCTCTACTGTTCTCTGGTATCACTCGGTACCTAAGCTTTCTTTTTCACCGCCACACACACAGTCCCCACTCGTCTTTCACTTTGTCTTTCTCTCTATGGGATTCTCTCACACACCCTATATGTCTCTACATATGACTCATACCACTAAAATTACTCTCTCTCTCCTGTAGACACAACATTTGTTGCGGTCTCCTTTTCGTCTCCATCCCAGACTGACATTATTCATTTGTTTACCGATCAGACAACCCCGACTACCGTCTCCTCTCTCTCTCTCACACAGACACACACACACACACAACTCCTGCTTCCACTCCCCTTCCCGACTACCGTCTCTCTCTCACACACACAAAACTCTCGCTTTCGCACCCCGACTCGTATTTCTCTCACAAACATTTATCGACTACCTAGCCTCTAGATAGGTTTATACACCTGCACACTCGTGCTTCCACCATCGCATACATGTCTCTCTCCCGCTCCTTGTATCTATGTAGATTTTTCTTCCCTTCTTGAGACACACCCTCTCGATCATGCACACACACACTATCGCCTCATTTTAAGCTGATACCTATCGCACACACACTCCTTGTGTCTTTGTCACACATGCACTCCGTCCTCCTCCACTCTCCCTCTCTCTCACACACACATGGGCTTTTTGCAACAACTAGCAAGATGTCCATGCGTTGCATGGAACATCAAGATGCATTTGTATGAGTAGTTTATCTTGCAGGGGAAAAGGATGAACGAGGGAAGGCCTTATTTGCAAATGTGGAGAGAGGTGTGGGTATCTTTTTGCAAAATTGCCATAGTTTCCTTCCTATCCGTCAGATATAGATCGGACGGCCTATATTGCAGGATGGCAGGCACACGATCATCACCGACAATGCTTTCTATAAGAGTAGGGATAAAAAATAGAGTTGGTGATGATGGTGGGCCTGCCATCCTGCAATGTAGGTCGTCCGATTTATATCTGACGGATAGGAAGGAAAATATGGCAATTTACCCGCACTCTTCACCACATTTGCAGATAAGGCCTTCCCTCGTTCATCCTTTTCTCCCACAAGATCTTGATGTTCCGTGCAACGCACGGGCATCTTGCTAGTAAGAGTAGAAATTAGACATATACCACTTCTCGAATCTTGAAACCAACAACATTCCTCCCTTATCTCATCAAAACCGCCAAAGGAATATATTTTGAGTGAAACATAACATATTTTTAGTGATATACGTATTTCAAAACTAGACATTTTTTTCTATCAAATCGGTGAATATGTATTAATCTACTTTGATCGTGTGGCAACGCATTGGCACATTGCTAGTAGTTATTATAATTTTTTGGACACTAGACAAACGGTGGAGTACATATACGAAGAGAAGAGGCGCACGCACGCAGTCGGCCTCTCGCTGTCTCGCACACATGAGTGTTACGTAAAGGAGACATTAACAAATAAACCCTAAAACCCTAGGTGCACGATTGCTGCATTCGCGGGTACTGGGTACGTGGTGGAGCACCTTTGTAGGAATAGTCAGCTCGCGTGATAATTTGATCCGTAGGAGTTGATGGTCGGGACCACAGGTGAACGACTTGGAGCGCGGTGGCTCACCAGTTGCCACAGATCGAGTAGCCACGTTTAAAATATTGTTTTTTTAGCGGGGTTAAGAGTTCCGATTTTCAATGGCACGTTATAAGTAGTAAGTAGTTTTTAGAACGATTGGTATGGAGCGAAAATGGAATTCATAGTACTACGTACCTCCTTGGCGTATGGTTGTAAGGTTTTTTAGCGATGGAGGTTGTATGGGTTTATGTTGCGAGATGTTGAACCTGGTAGTTCTAGGGCAAATACTATGGTTTAGATTTAGATGCTGGTTTTCAGTAATGAAAATCGGAGGGGGAAACCCTTCTTTGAATAAAAAAACTACTACCTCCATTCTGGTTTACTAGTCCCCATCGTACTTTGGGTCAAAGTCTGTCCATGAATTTTACTTGTAAAATGTGAATGGAAAACGAGATTTTGTTATACCCAAACAAAAAAGGACTGGAGGGAGTGATTGCTCTAACACGGACGCGACCTCTCATAGCGCAGGCATTGAACCAGCGCGCCGGCCAAGAGGGCCGCACTCGCTGCAGGCCCGGCTGAGCACGCCTCCTCGCCGCGTGCAACCAGCTTAAGACTGCCACGCCTGCCTTCATTGAATCCACGCGTGTGCCGGCAACACGTCCTTCCGCGAGCCGGCAGGCATTTTAGAACACAAAAAATGACTAAAATATAATTAATTTATGCATGGTCTTGACTAGTTGTGCTCGCACTGGTAGCAGGAACTAGTAGAGGATTTTCTTTATTTATAACTCTCCTCACATTTTTTTGGCTTTGAAGTGAATCATGGTTGTGGACATTATGTATGAATGTGCAGATATCTGTGAACATGAGTTTGATGTGGAAGTTGAACTTGGAATGTCGGGCTTGCGTGTGAACTATACCATGTCCAATGCTTCATCTGTTATTGTTTGGAAAGTAATTGTTGTTATTACATGACCCCAAAAAAACATTTTGTGCCACATCAGTAGATGCACGGACATCACAACAGGCATGCTGACTGGATAAACATTTGAACCTAGCTATTATGAAGGAAATTGTGTATTGACAACAGTTTTAGATAGCAGGAGACGCCTAGCCTGCTCTGCCTCTGCTAGCTTATTTCTGGCTTCTTCCATCTCTTCTTTGGCTTGGGTGAAGAGAGCATCTGATTGCTCTTTTCACTTCTTCAGGAACTCAGCTACATTCTCAAGGGTTGATGCACACTTTCTTTCAGCCTTTACTAATGCCACGAGGACACGAACAGCTGACGACTCCACCTGGCTTGTGTGTAATCCAGCATCATCTGGGAATTTGCACCTTGTGTCTAATCCAGCATCATTAGGGAACTGGCACCTTGTGTGTAATCCAGCCTCATTTTGGAAACATGATCTCGAGGTTGACCATACTTCCCTCCTCGCAGGAACTGCATCCTGACATGAAGTTACTTCTTTTTTAGATCAATACTCAGAGCAACCTAGATCCATTTAGTAGAAGCCAGATAAACAGAACTCGGAGAAGTGAATTCAAAAGGAAAAAAATAAAAACAGACTACGAGGTGAGAACACCCACTTCCTACATCAAGCTAAAAACAAAGCATTAGGACGATTAAGACTCTTCTTATTACACATCGAAGAGCACCACGCATAAGAGAAACAGAAACTACAACATATACACATCGAAGAACACGAGGCTACACGAAAGTAATTGAAAGGGTGTTACTTACCAAAGCTCGTTTTACAGGTTCGGTGCAGCTCCTCTTTAACTTGCCACGCTCCTTGAAGATGTCCCGAATATCCTGTGTTTGGTCTTCATTGCTCCTCTGCATGTTCGCACTCGTGGTTTTAAAATCTCAACATGGCAAGAAAAATATACTACTAGTAATACTCGCGCATCTTGTGGGCAACATTAAAGCACTCGTCTGCCATGTTAGAGCATCTCCAACAGAATCGCAACGCGCGGCGCTTTAAAAAAGCGTTTACAGTGCTGAGATCGAGAAGTAGATACTAGAGAGTAGAGGATAGTTCTCAGCATAGATAGATAAAAAAAGATAATTCAACTACTCCTCGTCGTCTGACTCCTCCTCGGTAATGTCCTCCTCCGACGTCTGACTGTAGGCGTGAAGATACCGATCGTCGTCAGATTCCAAGGGCGACGTTGCTCCTAGCCTCATGTTGCATTGAGTGTCCGCTTTTCGCCTACGCTTGTCCTCGTGATAGGCGGCTCGCTCCGCCCTCCTCTTATCCCTCTCCGCCCTCCTTTGCGCGTAGAACTCGCGCTCTTTGATGATGTCCTGCGGGAAGTGTTGGCGCCACAGCGCCATGGCTTCCTCGTCCATCTCGGCGATGCCGAGATGGTGCTCCCGCCTCCAGTTGTCGCGACGATCCTCGTCGGTGCTAAGCCGCGGCAGAGGCGCGAGCTCCTGCGCCCGCTCCCGCGTCGGCACGTTGGGGAAGTTCAATGTTCTATGAGGCCACCGGAGGCGCCACACCGTCGCGTCGTACGCGCGGGCGGCCTCATTGGCGGTGTCAAAATTGCCGAGGCCGAGGCGCATCCCGCGAAACCGGATCTCGGCGAAGAAGCCGCCGGAGGGGCGCGCGCGGACGCCGCGGTATCCCCAAGTTTCCCGGCAACGCGGCGGCATGGTGGCGCGGCGGCGGCGAGGCGAAAAAGAGCGGGGAGAGAGCGGTGGCGAGGCACAGAGCGGGGAGAGAGCGGTGGCAAGGCACAGAGCGGTGGGACGGTGTTGGATTTTATAAAGCGCGCCGGACGCCGCGCGCCAAAACTAGCGCACGCCCAGCCCCTTTTTCCCACGCGCGCGCGATCCTTTCTCGACGTCTCTGCTATCTCTACTCTCTTCTCTACTGTTATATTTATTTAATATTTAATATTTATCTCTACTTCCTTTACTGTCTACTTTTTTTCTCTATACTTTTTTTCCTTGCAATATAGGCCGTCCGATTTATATCTGACAGATAGGAAGGAAACAAATGGGAATTTTGCAAAAAGATACCCATACCCCTCTCCAGATTTGCAAATAAGGCCTTCCCTCATTCATCCTTTTCTCCCACAAGATAAACTACTCATACAAATGCATCTTGATGCGTGCAACGCATGGGCATCTTGCTAGTTCTAAAAACCTTTCCATCATTTGCCACACTACTGGTTGCAGATGAAAAACCTACCCAAGCACAGCGCGATACAGGAGCGACGCACAATTACAAGCTGATATTCTGTTGGACAATGGAGGCTATAACCAATTACTTTTACGCGAACAATAGCACCCAGGAAATTTGAAGGGTAGGTATGAACAAAATTGGAACTGCACATGTACTGCTAAGTGATTCAATACACACATTACCAATCGAGGAGGAGAACGATGGTCGCGGCGGCCTCTGTGAGTCATGGTCGGCAACGGGAGTCAGTTCATTGTCCACGACGGTGGTACTTCTGCGCTGGGCGTCGGCTTCCGGGAAGCAGATCCGAGATCGTGGAAGACGATGCCGGGGAAGAGGCTCCGTGTACGACGACGATGGTGGACCGGCTCCAGTGCGGCGTACGAGGTCGTCGATGAGGCAGATGCGCTACAGTGGACGAGTGCGCCGATGTAAAGGGGAGGAGCACGAAGGCTGCGGTGCCGTGGAGAAGTCTATTTTGCGGTGGGGATAGAAAATGGGGAGTATTCAGGTGTACTACTCTGGGTGCCGGGGTGGGGTTGGCTGGGTAGGGTGAACCTGAAGTTACGAAAACAGCCCCCTACTAAGCGTCATCCGTAGGCCTGTTCCGAAGGCTATGATGGTAACTTCCCACTGCTCGAATCAGGGTCGCGGGAGATTTTCCCGCCGACCTCAAAATTTTGTGACACTGGACTCCCCGTGTGGCGTGTTGAGTGATTCGGCTAAGCAACTAGCGAGTAGTAGTAGTAAACTCTTCATATTAGGTTTGACCGAAGTCAAACTTCCTAAAGTTTGACCAAGTTTATAGAAAAATATAAACATTTACCATAACAAATATGTATGATGTGAAAGTACATTCAATAATGAATCTAATGGTATTCATTTGTTATTGTATATGTTAATATTTTTTGTTATAAGCTTTCTGAGAGTTTACAAAACTTGACTTTGACCAATGCTAATACGCGGACTTAAATAAAAACGGAGGGAGTACACATTTGTTTTCTTAGTTTGTAGTGAACTAATCATTTGTTGAAATTGTGAAATAAATATATTAGGCTATTGACTTCGAATGTAATGGTCTATACAATTCAATAGTTACAATCATTGTCGAATCCCAAGATGTATACAAGGTCTATAGTACTTCACAACATGCTCAAACTCACATACACACACACACAAAGTAAACTAGAAGACCATTCTCTCATGTATACACAACGTATCGGCATCTGTCTATGTCTCACTCATGCATGATCATTTGCACATTCACACCTCTCTATGTCTGTATCACACGCACACCGTCTCCACATTGCCCTTCCGCCACAACACACATATGGACACATACACACGTTCTCTCTCAGTCACACACACAAAATCAGTATTAAAAAAAACTAGGGCGCACCTAAAACGTCCAAATCCAAATAAACACGAACCGGAGCTAAATTCAAATATGTGGAAATATTGCAGCGTCAAGAACTTTCACAGGAAAAAAAAGTTGAGTAATATTCGAGGATTGTTTTCACACACACAAAAAGGTTCGGTGGATGTCCTTCGAGCGCGACACGGTGACGCACCGTTCGATCGACCGCGCGGCCGCGGTTCACGCGCTTGCACAGGATTCCGTATCGTGGTTGTGGTACTAACTAATAAAAGCGCTGCCTAAGTCTAATGTTTACGTGTACTAGTACGGTTTTCTTTTTAAGTTTGACCAACCTTATATATAAAACTAAAGTAGCTCCCACACGCGCACTCATCAATATGTCACCGCCGTTGCGCATGCCGGCGCCTGCCTGCTCCGGCCAACAATTTCTCACCCATCACCGCCGTGTCGCCGCCATCCCTGTGCCATGAAGCCGAAGGCTCGCCCGCTCACGTCGTCTGCAGTCCCTCCTCGCGATGCCGCCGCGCTGCCAAGCACGCGAGCAGCTGGTGGAGCCGCGTCTATGCACGCAGCGTACGAAGAGGAGGACGAGCGCGTGCTCCAGCACGCCGGCGAGGAGGAACTAGCGTGTCATTGTCGTCTCCGCCCGCGCGGAGGAGGCGCGCATGGTGGCTGTCACGGCGGAAGCCGGTCGCGCGCGCGTCGAGCCCGCAAACCGGGTGCGGACGCGGAATCTACCTTCGAGACCTTGAATGCCACGTGGATCCTGCAATCTAAAGGAGCAATTTGGGTCAGCCGACTCATGTGAGCCGTTTGATGCAACATGGATGGCTAGAAGGGCTTCTTCCACCTCTCCTGCCGTCTTCTTCCTTCGCTCCGTCGAACTTCTTTCACAAATCGACTGACCCAAATTATACTACTAGTACGAACGTATTAAGTACAGTAGGAACACGAAGATACGAGCAGTAGTACCAACTGCAAGAAGAACAGTAGTAAGACATAGTACTAGTACTACTGTACGTACTAAAGAGTTCAAATAACGAGAAAGAACATAAACATAGTTCTGCTGGGGCCTCAGCACAACACACCCTTGAAAATAAACTAAGCAACTAGTCCGCTTGACACTGCAGTAGAACCAGCATGAGCGACGGCACTGCCACCTACTCGGAGTCCGAGTCCACGTCCTCGACTTCGTCCTCGTCCCTCTTCCTCTTCCTCTTCGCCGACGCTTCTTTGCTTGAACCGGACACTGGGCTCTGCTTCTTCATCCAACCCTTGTAGATATTTAAACAAAGGTAGGCATCCATTTCTGCGTACAGGATGTGATCTTCATCTAATGTCTTCGACTCCCATGCATGATGAAACTCGTGATGAGGTTTCTTTAGTTTAGCGTACGAAGGATCAATCATGGCTGCTGCCAGGGTGAGCATTGAAGGTTGAGAGGAGGACACCAGGCTTGCCTTCTGGAGATCGAAGGGCTGGCCTACAATGAGACATATCCGACGCATGACATCCCTGTCGTTCTTAAAGCCTACAGTAACGAATTTCACTCTTTTGTCCTTGAGGAAGTTCTTAAAATCCTGGCACTCAACCTCGGCATGGCATATGTGGTAGACCAAGCAAACATTATGTACGCAAACCTGGATCACGGTGGGCTTCTTCCTCTCTTCGTCCTTTAGATCCTTCTCTCGTCCCAGGACTATGGTGTACTCAACATCTAGCCCAGTGACCCACTCATCCGTTGAACTGTTGAACATGCGTAGGAAGCGAGCAAGCCATGCTTTCATCGTCTTGGATCCACGTGTGTAGATGACGATGAACTGATCGCCGGTGATGGCTCTAACCTGGTACTCAGCAGCGACCATGGAGATTTGGGAGGCCATGGATTTTGGAGGAGGGTTAGGAGAAGTTGAACTGTTGTACCCCGCAAAAAAAACTGGGAGCGAACTAATGTGAAAGGATGGGACGACTGGGAGCGAACTGTTGTAAGGTAGAAGACGGGGACGAGTAGGGCGTGCGAACGGCGTGGGGTTGCTGGCTTGCCCGGTGGATAAACGGCTACAAGCCCCCAAAGAGTTCTCGAGAACTATGCGGGACCCACTAGATGTCATGTCTACTAGACCCATACCGTAGGCCTGACGGTATAGCTTCTGCCTGTTCGCACGCCATGCCGGCGCGTGGATGTAACTTCACTTAATTCCGTCAAACGTCGCGCCTCCCACGACCTTCGCCTCCCTCGCGCGGTCGCACCCTTTGAGACTTCGACCGGCTATAAATGAGCAATTTTTTTGCCTTTTTTTTAGACAAGCAATTTTTTTTGCCTACTCCGCATGCATGATACTCCCTCTGGTCCTTTTTACTCCCGTCAACCGTTTGCAAAGTGTTTGACCAAATTTATACTTTTTTGAACACCACCTTATATTAATTAACCAGCCACACCAGTACACTCATTCGATACAATATTCACCACACAGGGCGGTATGTTATTTACAAGAATACCATCTAATCTATTGTCAAAGCTATACTTAGTGATTAAGTGTGCCACCTTATTGGCCGAACGGCTAATCTTTGACAATTGAAGATTGTTGATCAACTTCGAGATGCTCAACGCTTTCATCTTCAGGTCACGCATAGCAGACCTGTCATAGTCCCCCGATGCAAGAGACGCTACCACAAAAGCATAATCAGTCTCTAAAATTACAGGATTATGAAGAGAAATACCTATGTAGAGACCGACAATGCAAGCCCTAAGCTCCGCTTCCTCCACGCTTTGACAGGCATCAATGAAATCCCACGATCAAATTTATACTAAAAATACCAATATCTACAATACTGATTATAATGAGTATAAGAGAGAGATGATTATAGTAACATAGGTAGATACCGTAACATAATAAATGTGATGCTACTATGTGTCATGTGTGGCAATAAATGAGACCACCTATGATACTAATCTATGATACTATGCACTATAGAGGTAGTAACATAGACTAGTAACATATGCATGTTACTAGTCTAAGTTACTCCCCACTATGACCAGCCTTAGAGTACCACTACCTCCCTTCTAGTTTAAAGGGCTCGATTCAAAAATTTCACCTACTCTTAGCAAGATAGTAGAGGCGGTGGAATAGTTTTTGAAGTCTGCAGAAGTACTCAACTAGTGTTGTCGTTCTTCACAAAAAAATGTGTTTACCAATGCATGCATGAACACTAGTTACTCTAACCACCCCTCTCTTCTTTAATTCTTTGCCACATCAGCATGTTTGCTATTCCCGTGTGCATGATACCAGCTAAGATATCACCATTATGGCCAGCCTTAATCATCGCATGCAATAATTTAGTGCACCTTGAAATATGAACATGTGTGGGGCGTGTATGTTTTTAATGACTTGAGACTATACCTAGCCCGGCATGCAAGATGACTTATTATGCACCGTTGCCCATACCTGCAGGAAGCCCGTTCGTCTCCAAATCTTTTCCTCTCCATGTGTGGAAACAATATGCCTGCCAAACTCTCCTTCTCCCTCCGGCGGTCCCACCACTCCACCCCGTGTGAAAACATTTGCATGCATGACTCTCCTCCCCCCACGCTCGTCCAATCCGTTGTGACCAGCAATATTTCCACCCCTTCGCTCCCCCATAATTTACTCCAACAAATATGCCCACGTAGCTGTTACTTAACTGCAGGTGCATTGGGTCACTGACATATGGGCCCAACAGGGGTCTGGCCCACATGTCAGTGACGCAACTGGACCTGCAGTTAAGTCAGTGCAGCTCAGTCCATATCTTACGTAGGTGTGCCATTGCTCACTATAAATACTGCGCCTCCCACGACATCGCTATCTCCTCCCCCTCACGTTCACGTTCATCGCTATCTCCTCCCCCTCCCTCTAACGTCGACCACCATGGCATCGCCCCTCCCAAGCCCTAGGAGCCCCTCGCTGCACCGCGCGGATGGTCACGCGTCGCCATTCCGTTCCTCGCCGCCACTAGTCGAGGAGGACGCGTCGGTGTTCCACTCCTCGCCGCTACGCGACGCGTCGCTGTTCCGTTCCTCGCCGCCACTAGTCGAGGAGGACGCGTCGGTGTTCTGCTCCTCGCCGCGACGCGTCGAGCTGGACGCATCGGCGTTCCCAATCTCGCCAGCATGCGCGCTGGAGGACGCGTCGGCTCCCCGCTACAAGGAGAACGTCGCGCCGCCCGCCGAGCCCCCCAGCCTTGAGGAGCTTTGGAAAGAAATGGATGTCGCCTTGTGGGAGGCTTTGCCTCCAGCAGAGCGCGCCAAAATAGAGGCGGAGAAGAAGGCCGAGGAAGAGAAGCGCACCGCGGAACAAGCTGCCTGGGAGGCCTATGTCGGGTCCGAGAGAGTCAGGCAATTGGCTCTTTGGCAGAAGGCTCGTGCAAGGGCCGTGAGGGTGGCGGAGGACGCCCGTGCCGACGCCCTGAGTGCAGTCGGGCCCAAGCGCCTCATCTACGCTTGGCGGTACGTGGACCGGGTGCACGCTTCCAGCGATGAGGAGTACCTATTGGCGCCGGATCACCACACCGGTGAGATCGCGCTCGCCCGCCGGCAAGCCGCCAATCAGCACCTCGCGAGTTGCGAGGCTGAGGAAGACGCGTTGTGTCGGCGCGCTGGGAAACGGCCGCGCACCAGGGCACTCGTGGCGCGCCGCAAGCGCTCCTGCGAGCGTCGTGGCTTTTAGGAGGAGTATAATTTTTGTTTCGTAAGGCGATCTCAATAGTTTTGGGACGCAAATGATAAATCCCGAACGTTCAGGAATTTTTAGCGTCCTTAATTAAGTATGTAAAAGGGAAAGTTTGGAAACCTTGTGTATTCGTACGCATTTTGCAAGTACGTGCATATAGCACAAACTTTACTATATACTATCGCACTACACATCTCTCTCGATATATGCTTGCAGACTGTGCTACTCCCTCCGTCCAGGTCAATAAGTCATCTTTGGTTGTGCACCGTGACCAAGAAGGAGGGAAGACTTATACACCTAGACGGAGGGAGTACTACTATTACTTATGTACGTGCAAATGCACGTTTTAACATTACGATGTGGTTTTTGTAAAAGTAGAAAAACAGCACTAGTCAAGCTTGTGAAACGATTCAATGCAAAACAAATGCAAAAATGCTCGTTTGATTGTTTACTTTTAGCTTCCTTCTCTGTGGTTATTTCTCTGTCGTACTTTGTACGGAGTATCTCACTGATTGGAAAGGCATGCAAATTCCCAAACCGCTTCCTACACCCTGTATCGAATTTTTTGCCTAACAAGTTGTGCCGTGCAATTGGAATTCCAACTTGAGTACTACTACTAGTAGGAGTACCAGGGGCCAGTTCTTTTAGGCTTCTAGATTAGTAATCCCATAAGAGCAAGTACAATAGAGCTAAGTCAACGGGCTATAAGAAATAAACTAGTCTATTTCTGCTTAGTTGGAGGAAAGAGAAGAGGAGAGAGAAGGTAAGCGGGCTCTTCGTGAAGAGCCAGCTCTAGCACGTGCTCCTAGGCACTTTGTGAGAATGAGAAGTGGGCCACATAATAAAAAAGTAGTACACTCTTTTGATCTATTATTGTACATGTTGGCTATAAGATGGGCTGTAGATGACATGGCACTGGCTTATAGCCAGCAGCTGGCTATACTATTAACCATGCTCTAACTACTACCTCCGTCCTGGTTTATTGGTCCCCATTGTAATCTGTGTCAAATTTTGATCATAAATTTAACTAATGAAATGTTAGTGCATGTCACATGCACTACTCCATCCGTCTAGGTGAGTAAGTCATCTTAGGCTGTGCACCGTTACCAAGGAGGAGGAGAAAACGAGAAACGTTAATGTTTATTTGCTAATTAATAGTATTGCATGCAATGAACTAACCACTGCATGTCGTGTTTGATATCTCAAGTCATTAAAAGCATGCACACTCTTTATCTCTTATTGGTTGATATGTCAAGAAACAAGAAACGAGGTAGAAGTTAATGCACCGCGCCTAAGTGTTTTGGGATTATTTGGTTTTCGTAAGATGACTTACACACCTAAACGGAGGGATTACAATGGTGAGGAATAAACCAGTTAAATCTTTGGTCAAAATTTAGCACAAATTACAATGGTGAGGAATAAACCAAGACGGAGTAGTAGTTTAGAAGCCCAAATAAATGAGTGAGGCGCCTTATTGTTACTCTCCACTGTGACTAGGCTTGTGGGAAAAGCTGGGGAAGCCGCCAAAAGAACTGGCCCTAGGAGTAGTAGCTAGGGATCGAGTGTGCGAGATGAACCGGAGAAAGTAAATGCAGAGAGATGAAATGCAAAAAAGACGGAGGGATGTGATGTTTGCTTGTCCATTTATTTTACCAGGCCACTTATTACTGGGAGTGGTTGGGTTTTGTGATATGACAGCTTTACTGCCGCGCCACGAGCGGGGTGAGAGGTGAGACTCCCGTGCAGCGCCGCCCTCTACACTTGTACTACATCGGTCGTGGTTTATTAGTCCCCCATTGAATTTGACTAAAGATTTAACTGACAAAATGTTAGTGCATGTCAACAAAAACTATATCGTTGGATTCGTATTTGAACATAGTTTTGAATGATATAATTTTAGGTGACATGCATCAGCATTTATCGTACTATATATAATGTTAGTTCAATTTTTGGTCGTACTAATCTATAGTAGTAAGGTGCCCGTGCATTGCACCGAAGAGTGAAATGCATTGATCGGGGAGTTGTTTATTTTGACAAAGGATGTGGGGGTCATCTCATGTGTAACGGGTATCGATAGGTTTCTTCGGATATTATTTCATCTCTAGAGCTCACAAACATCCGGGTGAAATAGATAAAAAGGTATCTTTTGCAAACAAAAGCGTTCAACTGTTCAACCTGCATCCAAAACTTGTGAAGAAATAACACTTATTGTGCTTTGCAAGAAATGATCTTTAAGAATTAGTTTTTGAGTATCGATTGTTATACATTTTGCTACAGATGACATGGCACTTTCTTATAGTTAACAGTTGGCTATACTATTAAGTAATATTAACCATGCCCTTATACACCTAGACGGAGGGATTAAATCAGGATGACTTGCAAGCGGGCAGAGGAGATGTAAGAAATGGTTCATCGTAAGTCTTTCACCAGTACTGTAGTAAAAATTCATACATGGAAGATTCTAGACTAAACCATAAACGGATACACTTTTATTCATGCGCGATACTCCAATAGAGCAAGATCCTGCATGGAAGTCTCCACATGCTTAGACAGCGGATTACATTGAGCGAAGACTAATGATCAACATTTAACTTGATAATGCGCACTTCCAGGTGAACCTCCTTGGAGTCCCCGTGCACCGCGTCGGCGGGTAAAGGAGGCCATGGGTTTTCCAAGTCCACATTGGCGGGATAGTCCCAGCTCCCCAAAGTCCAAGTCCATTCGATGAGGCCGGTGTCGCCGCCCACGCGACTCGGAGGGGTAGTAACACTGACCACGCACCCGTACATCGGCCTCGTGTCAGTGTCAGCGTCAGCGGCGTCGCCCCTGATGCACATTACAGAGACGGGGCGGCGGCCTGTGCGGGCCTCGCCGGTGCCCACGATCAAGAGGAAGAAGCCGCCGTCCTCCTCCGAGACTAGCAGGCAGCGGTGATCCTCCAGCGACTCCGGCATGGTGAACGGGTAGCACGTCTCGTACTTGATGTTCTCCGCCAAGGGCCAGCAGTGACCGCTACACGCATCCGTGAAGTGATGCACCATGTCCGCCGGCGAGCCACAAAATGGCATCGGGCACTCATAGCAGTGGACGAAGGGCTCCTTGGAGGCATCGACCAAGCCGTCCATGCAACGGGAGTGGCTGTAGGGGACATTGCGCCAGTTGAATATATGAGCAAGTTACTACGAGATTTAATCCGAATAAGCACAAAATAAATCATGACGGCTATAACAGAGATGAAACTAATCATGTGGACTAGCATAGTAGTAGGATACAGAGTAGAAACATGAATTCTACCATGATTTCGAACAGGAAGGACAGGAACACATACGGTGCAACGGGAGCAGCACCGTTGGCGTTGAGGTTGTCACCCATGTCCAAACACCACGTAGACACGGTCTTTGAGCACGGTTCGTAGTCGTTCCACGCTCGGGCATTGAAGTTTGTAACTATTTTAGATTAGAATATACTACTCCTCCGGTGCTAGTAGTAGAGCACAGTCCTACTCAACTACTCTCCTCAAGCAAGTTAGGGCATAGCACTGTAGGGAGTACCAGTACTGTGATCACTCAAGCAAGGTTTCTGGCATCGACATGACCCTATGCTGCTGGTATGTGTCTCGTAAGTCAAGCGGCGTGCTATAGTCATCATCACCTGTCCACTTCCCACAGCACATATTCGCTTCTCCATCTTTGTCCGCACATAATCTCGTCCAATCTTCCATCCCCGCTAACAATGGCAGAACCGAGCAGCGTCCACCGAAAGAGTGGCTGGAATTCGCTCCCCACAGAGGTAATCAAGCTCATTGTTTCGTGTGTGGACAATCTCAGTACCATGCCGCTCGCCGCGTGCTCGTCGGGGCTGTACCGTTTACTCAAAGCCCTCGGGCTGGAGCTTTTTAAGCCAGCTCCTTGCTTGCTGATGCCGCCTGATCTTCAGAAACGGCGTGTCACGCAGCATAACAATCGTAGGGTGGCGAGCATCAACCCCCTTGACTGCGATCCGATCCCCGTCAGCCTCAACTACATTAACGGTATGTACTGGGTCGGCATGAACACGTCTTGGATGGTGCTCGTCGACGGTCGCGGCAGCTGGATGCTCGTGGAGGTCTACACCCGGCGATTGATCCCCCTTCCTTCGATTAACACTGCACTGCTTTGGCACCGCGGCCCAGAATACTCGGAATCTTACAGTAGCCAACATGATACCAAGTTTGATTTGCTCAAGGTTGTAATCTGCCAAGTGCCCACAAGATCTGCGAATTATAAAGACTTCAGGCTAATTGTGTTCTTCAACCGCGGTCTCGCCTATCTGACAGGTCACTGCGGTAAGTGGATAAATCTGCACGTCCATCGCAGGATCATACATCCTCCATGGTTCTCTGATGCCATTGAACACAAGGGCTTCATTTACGCTGTCGACTCCTTCTATGGCTGGACGTATTGCTGGCCTACTCCAGTCATCGCTACAAACGGCTGTTACAGTAGTATGTTACTTTCCTGTGATATCATGATGGCTTGCTTATATTACTGTCAACATTTGCTGAAAAAAATTCATGCTCATAACATGCTGTCCTTAAGATTGACTAAATCAAGAGCCCTTTTTTATTTGACTCCAACTTGATATGATGTTGTAGGCCGCCTGGTGTCCCTACCCTTCCTAATCCCAGAACCTTTCAAAGAAAAGCGGCATGGCAGTTGCAGGTGGTTCCTGGCTCGATGAGACGACGGCGAAAGATTGATGATCGTTCGCACGTACCGGACGTGTTGTTTCGCAGAATACAATCACAGTCACTGCAAGGTCTTTGAGCAGGATCCCAGCTTCTCTGGGCCTTCAGGAATTTTTGACTGGAGGCTGGTAAGTAGCCTTGGTACACGCTCTCTGTTTGTCGGACTGAATTATCCGATTAACCAGGAGATAACCGACGGCAAGGATCATGATGGCAGCGCGGTTTCGTTCATCAGGCAAAACTGTGTGTACACAGCGTACCATGCGTCTCTGCATGCACCATACCCTGATATGTGCCGCCACGCTCTGCAGCCCAAAGTAGGAGAGAGGGTCGCAAGTATCAGACTTCGACCTGCTGGCTGGAGTTTCCCCCGTCAGGCACCCATCTGGTTCAAGCCGTCAGCCAATCTCCACAGCTTAATAAATAGTAACGTCTAACTGAGCCAGTTAGTTAGATGCGTACACTTGGTGTAGTAGGATCTTTATTTAGTTTGATGCATACACTTGTTCTTTTTTGGTAGCCCTTTTGTAATGATGGCTGATGTTTGGTTTGGAAGAGAGAGCTGCGTCTTCACTCTTCTGGCCTGCTTACTGCTTCTGTTGCACCCCCAGCCCTGGTTGCTGCTGCTGCTGTTTTCAATGTACAATCAGTAGTATATTTCGTCTGTTGGTTGAATAAATGTGTTGTTAGAACGACAAACACAATGTTTTGGAAGTCGTTGCACGGTTCGATCCTTTAGTGCCCCGTACCGTACGTAGCGCATACTATTTTTCGTACGGAACACATTTTCCACTTGTTGATAACATGCAGCCCACTGATGAAGGCCCAATAGAGAAGCCCATAATTAACTGGAAGGGAGGCTCTCACATGAATCCGGCCCAGGTACATGCTCATGGTCCCCTAAACATAAATAAGTAAATAAATAAATAAAGCTAAATGCTCATGCACCAGTTCTTTGGGAAAATAGGTAGCCCAGTATTTCTTTTTGAAGAATACCCAAGCTAGGCCTATTTGTTTTCTCCGAATTACTGGGCTGCAAATCTTTCAAGACGAGGAGGGATGCATTCCGGCCTGGCTTAAGAGTATGGTCAATGTCTGTTAAAAGTAATATCAAAAGGGGTTGAAAATTCCAAAAAATTTATAGCAAATGGGATATAAGTTTCTTTTTTGTTTTGTTCTTCACTGATATCTTATACGTATTTCATTGGATTTAACATGACATAGTACTAATTTATTTTTAAATTTGTTTTAGTATGGCTATTAATTTTTGGATTAAGAATATTTCGTTCCCCAGCAAAAATTTGCGAATTTTCAAAATTTCCCACATATTTAGTTAATTTTTTGACCCTGGTACTGACCAGAAAATGGCCAGCAATTCTAAAAATGGAAAACGGGCTGCAATAAATTCCATATGAATTAGAAAATGAGTAAAAATTATAAAAATAATAGCAAATGGGCTGTACACGCCACAGATTTCGAGGCTGACTTGTTTACGCAAGGCTTTGTCAGTGAACACACGATTCTAGCAGCAGTGACTGTTGGATGTCCATCCAACGGCCGACGTGCTTCTTCAATCTCTGATCTTCCTGCTCCAGCCGCCTAAACTAGCGCCGGCGGGACTGCCTGCTCCCTCCTCTTGTGGCCCGCTGTGATGCCGCGCAGGCTTCCCCGGCCCACCCTACTCCCTCCGCTGGCCTGGCCGCACGCAATCAACTGCCTCCTTATTACGCGAAAAAATGATTCCTCCCACTGACATCTGGGGCGCACCGGTTGGGAGGCTGACCTGTGGGCCTACTAAGTTGACGCGTACGCAGGGCTTGTCAACTTAGTCAACAAACGATTCTAGCAGCAGTAACCGTTGGATTTGAATCGAACGGTCCTGCTGCTTCTTCAATCGCTGCTCTTCTTGCACCAGCCGCCCAAACCAGCGCCGGGGAGACCGCCTGCTCCTGCCTCCAGTGGCCGGCTGTGCTGCCGTTGAGGCCTCATCGCCCCCTACTACTCCCACCGCTAGCCAGGCCCTGCGGCAACGGCAGCCTCACACCGCAGCCGAACCAATGAACCCTCGTACTCCTCTCCGCGTGGGCATCCACTGCCGCGTCTTCCCCGGCTCCGCGTCGTCCACTTCCTAGGCCTCGCCGTCGTCCACCGCCTTGGTGCTCTCGGCGCGGCGTGGTCAACGTGGTCAACGACATTCCATCGGAAGAGTACTGTACGTGGAGAGGCTGACAGCTGGGTCCACGGCCACAGCCCAGTTTTTTTGTGATTTGCCAAGTAAGTCGCTTTGTCAGGCCTGTTGGGCTGCAAATCTTTCAAGACGAGGAGAGCTTTCATTCGGCTGGCCGAGAAAATGGCCCATCAGTAATGAGAAATGGGTTGTACATTTTTAAAACACATCAAACCGGCAATTAGTTTCAAATATCTTTTTTTTTATTTCGAGATTTTAAATTACATTAATTTTTATGCGTGGAGAATTTGTTGGATTTTATATTGATATACATTTATTTTTAAAATCAGTTTGAATGTGAGTCGAAATTTCGGGATTAAAAACAGTTCGGACCGCACCGAAATATGCAAAATTTCGTATAATTTTTTAACCGTGGCCACAATATGGCCTGTAATGCTAACAAAAAGAATATGGGCTCCAAAAAAACCTTAATAATTAGCAAATGGGCTGTAAATTATTAGAAATAATGGCAGATGGGCTGTATGCTGTTTTCCACAGATTTGAGGCTTTCCTAAAAAAAGGTTGACGCACAAGCACTGACTGTTGGATGTCCATCCAACGGCCGTCGTGCTTCTTCAATCTCTGCTCTTCCTGCTCCAGCCGCTCAAACAAGCGCCGGCGGGACTGCCTGCTCCCTCCTCCCCGCGGCCGGCTCTGCTGCCGCGCAGGCCTCACCGCCCCACCGTACTCCCATCGCTGGCCTAGCCATCCCTCTACTCACCCACACCTGCTGTTATTCTCCGGCGACGGCAGACGAACCAGTAAACCCTCGTACAGTCGTACTCCCCTCCGCGTGGGAAACAACTGCCGAGTCTTCCCTGCCTCCGTGTCGTTCCCTTCCTAGGCCTCGCCGTCGTCCACCGCCCTGGTGCTCTCGGCGCGGCCTGGTCAACGTGGTCAACGACCGACATGCATCTGAAGTGGACTGTACGTGGAGAGGCCGACAGCTGGGTCCACGGCCGCACGCAAGGAAATGCCTCCTTATTACGCGCAAAATAATGATTCCTCCACCTGACATCAGGGACCCACCGAAAGGGCCTCTGTATTTCGCGAAAAAAACGTTACCGCCGCTGACAGCTCGGACCCACCAGCTATATCTTCGCACGCAAGGAAGTGCCTCCTTATTACGCACAAAAAAATGAATACTCCCCCTGTTAGCTGGGACCCAGTATAGTGGCAGGCTGACTTGTGGGCCTACTAAGTTGACGGGGACGGAGGGCTTTGTCAACTTAGTCAATATGCACGATTCTAGCTCCAGTGACCGTACGATGTCCATCCAACGGCCGTAGTGCTTCTTCAACCTCTGGTCTTCTTGCTCCAGTCGCCCAAAGCAGCGCCGGTCGTGCCGCATGCTCCTGCCTCCCGTGGCCGGCTGTGCTGCCGCGGAGGCCTCACCGCCCCCTACTATTCCACCGCTGGCCAGGCCCTGCGACGACGGCAGCCTCACACCGCAGCCAAACCAGTGAACCCTCGTACTCCTCTCCGCGCGGGCTTCCACTGTCGCGTCTTCCCCGGCTCCCCGTCGTCCCCTTCCTAGGCCTCGCCGTCGTCCACCGCCCTGGTGCTCTCGGCGTGGCGTGGTCAATGTGGTCAAGGAACGACTTCCATCGGACGTGGACTGTACGTGGAGAGGCTGACAGCTGGGTCCACGGCCGCAGCAAGGAAGTGCCTCCTTATTACGCAGCAAATAATTATTCCTCCACCTGGCAGCTGGGACCCACCAGACGGGCCACTGTATTTCGCGAAAAAAACGTTTCCCCTGACTGCTGGGACCCACCAGCTACATCTTCGCACGCAAGGAAGTGCGTCCGGCAAAAAAATGATTCGCCCCCCTGACTGCTGGGACCCACCAGCTACATCTTCGCAGGCAAGGAAGTGCCTGACAGTCGGGACCCACCAGGTCAAAGCGTACGTAGCGTTGTCATTCTGGTCGCGAACGTGTACGTACATATATACTGGTGGATGTAGAGGCACGCACGTGTCTTAATAGAGGTGCGTACGTGTCGTAGTAGAGGCACGCACGTAGCATGTACACGTACGTACAGCGGCCAGGGTGCAAGAAAGAAAATACGGCCATGTATGTGTACATACGGGCGGGGTCTCGAACGCCTACTCGCGCATACGTACGGCCAGGGCTCGTGTACATGGCTGGGTCGGAACAGAGAAACAGCGTCGTCGTGTTCATGGGGAGCCAACCGGCTGGGTCGAAACAGAATGCGTCGTCGTGATCATCAGGAGGGCTTGGACGGAACAGCCGATGGAAACGAGGCCTGGCGTACTGCAAAACGGAGGAAACGGCCTTGTGTTCGACCGGCCACGTTTGAAACGGGACCCTGTTCATCGGGAGGGGTCTGGCGTACCGCAAAATGGAGGACACGGACCTCCTACGGTCGAAACAGGGGTCCTGTTGATCGGGAGGGGTGTGGCGTACCGCAAAACGGAGGAAACGGACTTGTGTTGGAGCGCTACGGTCGAAATAGGGGTCGTGTTCATCGGGAGGTGTCATGGAATTAACACGTCAGATGTCCTAGGTGTAAGGACTTAGTCGTGAGGCCAACGCATCTATGTAGTAGCTTGAGAGGGGTTGATTGGGATGAGAGACGCAGGGCGGATCAATGCACAAGACAAGGGTTTAGACAGCTTTGGGCCCGGGAAACATCATCCGGTAACAACCCTACGTGCTGTTTGAGGCTAGGTCTCATTATGATCACGGGAGAGTCGCCGGCTCCGGCTCTCGGTGTCTAGCCCTAGAGATTAGTTCTTGTTGCTCGTCCCTCTTTGGGGTGCCCTGCCCCTCCTTATATAAGTTAGAGGGGCGGGTTACATGTGGAGTCCTAGTAGGACTAGGACTAGTCTATCTTTTCTTACAAGTTAATTACAAGTCCGGGTCTTGCTTCCTCGTAAAGGAAATATTCGTCATCCCTTTCCTTTTAATCCGGCCCATCATAACGTGAGCCGGCCTTCTGGGCTTTAGGCCTTGTTGTCCATCTGACCCGCCTGCCGGCTTACTAATGAGTCGCCAAGATCGGCCAGGTTATCTGTGAATCGCCAAGCTCCGGACGGGTTACTAGTGAGCCGCCAATTTCGGCCGGGTCATACCGCGGGGTATATCCCCGACATTAGCCCCCAGTTTAATTTGGATTTATCCATGTTAAACTGATCTGCAACATAAACACAAGAACAAATTGACAGGTTGTACTCCGGGTTAAATATTCTTGTAAGCCGGCACTTGATCATCCTTAAGTCCTGGTCATCTCCTCCTTGATACATGCCCATGAACTTATAGCAAATCTCCTTTAGTAGATATGTTCCAACTTTTGTGAATGCAAAAAATCCAGATACTTCTTTTGAGAAATCCGGGTCAATAGGCCAGCTTCAGAGTCAATTTGCTGGCATTGGTCTCTTGTAGAGAAATATTGTAAAAAATAATCCACTTGAATCGGCTTCCAAAGCGCTGGCTTAAAACATATTGGTCTTGAAATACTCATCTGACTTTCAGCTGGGTTGAAGAAGTAAGACTTGCCGGTTTATCAAAATTGCCGGCTTGTAAATATTGATAGCACTGGGTCATAACTGTTGCCGACGTTGGGTCATAATTGTTGCAAACACCGGGTCAATTTGATCCTCCTGACTTGCTCAAAACTGATAATTTGAAGATTTTTCTCCCTTATATCCATATTACCTGTAGCCCCCAAGTCTTGAGCAGAACAAAGTGATGGTTTAAGACTTGCTCCAATCAATGTTGCAACCTTGAAGAAATCCGGTTTATTCATCTCAATCATATAAACTGAATATTCCACACATGTAGCCCCCAAGTGTCGGGTTGTCATGCTTGCAGCAACCAGGGACTTGTAATTGTTTTATGCTTATGAAAACTTCAACCAGTGTAGCCCCCAAGGGCCGGGTCATTATGCAATAATGAACAGGGACTTTTGAAAATATGATCATGTAGACTTTAACAGCAACGTGTAGCCCCCAAGGGCCGGCTCAATAAGATATTACTGAGCTGGGACTTTGTATATGATTCATTGATAATACCATCAAATGATGTAATCTCCACCATGGGGCTTGAACCCACGTCCACAAGGTTAAGAGCTTTGTACTCTACCAACTGAATAATGGATCTTTCAATATAATGGATTAAGGCTTGTGTACCTTGAATTTCCGACATGAGCAATTGGTAGCCCCCAAGTGCTGGGTCGTAAGCCTGCAGCGACTCGGGACTATTCTTTCCATTGTAGAATAAATCATATCCATTGATAAAATAATTGCGCTGAAGCGACTTTGAAAACCTCAACCATAATATTAGTTTCTGATAACCATAATAAAAATCCAGCCATGTTGGCTATTAAAGATTTGACTAACCCGGTTTGAAAACCTCAATCATTCAAATCATAATGAAAATCCAGCCAAGTTTGGCTATTTAAAGATTTCAAATACCTTATCTGTTGACAAGTAAATCCGGAGTTTAAATACCCGGCGGCTCTTGGCCGATGGCGATTTATTACGCCTCCATTGTAAGCCGGAAATTTTATAACCCGGCGGCTTATAGCCTTTGAGAAAACCAAGAATTGACAACCCTTTTGAGACACCAATTTCAATCTTTGATGATGGGCTTGAACTTAATTATTTATGTAAGTCATAGCCCTGTAAATCCTGCACAGAGTTTAAACAACATATGCCCTGGCGACTTAACGTTAAAAGCCATGGCGGGTAACTACCCAAATGTAGTCTTATCCTGCACACAAGTAGATCACAAGAACCCTTGGCAGTTTACCGCAGGGCGGGTCATAACATCTTACATATGATCACTGATGTGTAAAAAAGGAGTCACAGACAAGCCTGTTATGAATCATAACTTTGAAACATAACTATAATATCATACTTGTGATATTGAATTTGCATTGTCGGTTTATATGACCTGCACAATAAGGGTGATAACCCAATCTTTGATACGCGCATGATTCCAATGGCGCAATTCAAAACATACCGGCGGCTTAAAGTCCATAGCCAGGGCCGGTTTAAACATAATCATGTATAAACAATATCATACCTGTGATATTGAATTGTACTGCCGGCTTATGATACCTGTGCAGTAAGTGTGATAACCCAATCCTTAGAAGCCAATGCTTCCACATAGATGATGATTGTCATAAGCCGGTGATTTATCATCAAAAATCAAGCTGGGTTAAATAGCAACCACTCATATACACTTTAGATATGATCAAAAGAGCTTCAAATAAAATCCGAAAACTGTTTGCAAAAAGAAACTTCGAAAAATTTTGAGGCTTCTGATTTGAATACGATCAGAAGACCATTCCAAAGGGGTTAAGCTAAGATTCGAATACGATCATATAGCCCCCAGTGGCTTTGGCGTTGCCGATCAAGAGGGTACCGACAGCTATGTTCTCTTTGGTTCGAATACGACCTATGTTTGAACAGGAAGCCCCCAAATGACCTTGAGAGTTGTTTAACGACGCTGATTCGAATACGATCCACGTCGGTTCCCAAAGGGGGTTGAGCTATGGTTCAAATATGACCAAGAAACTCCCCAATGAGCTCGGCAGTGTGCCGATCAAGAGGGTACCGACAGCTATGTTCTCTTTGGTCCGAATACGACCTATGTTTGAACAGGAAGCCCCCTAGTGATCATGAGAATATTTAACGACTCTGATTCGAATACGATCAGGGTCACACACCAAAAGGGTTAAACTCAATTCGAATACGATCAGCTCCCAATGGCCATTAAAGCAGGGTACCTATATTTGAGTTGTGCCTTGTAACCGACTCTCTTTGGTCCCTTTAATTTTTCCTGAGAACTCAAGCTTTGCAAGAGATAACTTCTTTTTGAACCGGAAATTTGTAAGCTGGATATTGAGAGCTCCAAAGCTTTGTAAGATATAAATTTACCTTGAGCCGGATGTTTGAACCGGATTTGAGAGCTTCAAAACTTTGTGGGAGAGAGATACCTCTTGAACCGGATTTTAAACCGAAATCTTTATTTTGAACCGGCAATTTTCTGACGGCCTTTAAATTTTCATCAATATGGTAGTAGCCTCTGGAACCTGGTTATCATTCCCTCCAACGACCCGGAATTCTTGAATGCATTGAAACCGACCAATGATGCCGAGTCATATCATTGTAGCCCCCGAGTCTCAAGACGACTCGAGGAGTTGGCTTTGAGATTCTCCATATGGACCATAGCATAAGGGGTATATCATTGGTGTTGACTGTTGGGTTGAGGTGACTGCGGCGGGTTATAAATGATCTCGTATGAGCCGTGTCAGCAACTCGGCCAATGGTTCCTTCCAACTGGATGTTTTGAAGTTAACCGAACTATAGTGGCGGCGATTTGTGCGCCTGCCCATTGAACCATCCAGTGCAGACGGCGGCTGATAACATATGATAATTTGCCTCCAATTTGTTGGAAGAAAACCGGGCTTCCCAAGTAGTGACCTGCTCATACTCAATACACAGCTCATGCAGACAGGTGCGGCTCGGTGTGTTGACGTAGACCAGGCCGCGAGAGGCGGGCGGAAAAGACAACCGCCGCGTCAGAGGCAGCTCAAACAGATGATCCGGCCGTGGCGTTGTAAGCCGGCGCGGATGAGCGAGTTAACCACATCGTTTTGACATAGTGAACAATTGTCGGGTGAGCCGGCCGCGGCGTGGTAAACCGGTGTAGGCGGGTGAGTCGACCGTAGCGTTGTAAGCCGGCGCGGACAGCGAATCGGCTACGGTGTTGTAAGCCGGTGCGGGGGTCCATTGAATAACGAAGACCACCTGTGCCAAAAGATGTTGGCGTGCCTCCATCTCCGCAGTATAATATCACTTTTTGTCATAAATAATTGCCCTGCATGAACAATATTGCAGACCAAGGCAAAGATAAGCTTGCTCTTTGACAAAAACAACATGTGCTAATAAAACAAACTTGGATGGATATCACCTGATTTGTTTGGACGACGTTCATCGAGACAGAGGTGGCTCAATATAGTTCCGGCGGCTCAGGTAGACCAGCGACTTATATAACCCCGGCGGCTCAAAGCGGCAAGGGCGGCTCAATATAGCCCCAGCGGCTCAACACAGCAGAGGCTAGTGCAAAAGTGATATTGGTATGCACCTTATGCGACACCTGGTGATTTGTCGGATGAGCACAGACATAATGCATAATGCTGGCCTCCACATGGGATAGTAGTCCACCAATAAGTAATTAAAGCAGCCTTGTCGTGATCAAGAGTCATCGCGGGAAATTTGATAGTTGTACTTTGCCCACTGGGACTCCTGCCCAGGGCCAGGGATCAACCATGACAGCTGGGTGCAAGGCAACGATAGCAAGGTAATAGCCGCTTGCTCCTTGTCCTCCAACCTTGTCTCCCTGAAGCAGCTGTGGCGGAAGTAACCCGCGGTGAGCCTGGCGGAGCCGGTCACTTGGCCGGGCCAGGCCGGGTTGGAGACCGCAGGTGGGCGGCTCAGCAGCGCCCCGGCGAGTCCGCGGCGGAGGGACACCGGCGAAGCAAGGCGCGGCGAGTGACTCGGCAAAAGCGGCTCGGAGAGGCGGAAGTGAGGCCGCTCAGCCAAGGCCCAAGGGCGACTCAGCGCAGCTCCTAGCAGAGGATGGAAACGATGCGGCGGGTCTCAGCTTGACAGAGGGTTCTTGGCAGGCCCTGCAGGTGGAGGGCAACGACTCGGCGGGAGCCCCCAATGAGGCGGACTGAGGCGGCTTTGACTTGGAGATGAGCGGACTTTCCAAGTCCGAGACGAAGGACGGTTCCGATTCAGAGACGAGGTCGCAAAGGCGGCCCAGAACAGGGTCGAGCAGAGGAGGCCCGCAAGTGACTCGCGACTCACGGCGGTTTAGTGCGTCACGGTGGCTCACAACAAGGCATCAGGGTTGCTGCATTTTTTTTTCTGGGGGTAGCAACAGCCGCGAACATAGGAAAACAACAGCAGCCACTTTCAGATAGTAGATCGATGCATTAAGTCCAACTGGAAATCACCTCTGGACTCTTTAAAAGCCAGGTACGGTATTTGAAAACCGGAAACGGACGTGAGCAAACACACTTGGAAAGCTTTATGTGAGATCAATTGTTAGCACTGCAGTACTACTTGCAATGACGTAACAGATTGCTTCAGGTCCCCTCATGCAATTAGTAGCAACAATAATCTATCAAATCTCCTGGCGAACTGCTGCGTCGCTGTCACCTCAAGACTTTAACCAGCAAAAAGTACATGGCAGCGTAATTGGACAGGTCGGCCACTTTCCGACTTGCGGTGAACATCAACATATATTGATAGGTCTTCGGATTCGATTTGCAAAGGGGGCGGCTCATGACGCAACCCTGACTTTCTTCTTCAACTCCAATCTCATGGATTGTAAAAATCTTCTTCTGGAAAATTGCAAACTTCTCGATCCCTGGGGAGATCCCTCCAAGAACTCAACACCACCATGCGCGGGCCCCACGGTGGGCGCCAACTGTCGTGGAATTAACACGTCAGATGTCCTAGGTGTAAGGACTTAGTCGTGAGGCCAACGCATCTATGTAGTAGCTTGAGAGGGGTTGATTGGGATGAGAGACGCAGGGCGGATCAACGCACAAGACAAGGGTTTAGACAGCTTCGGGCCCGGGAAACATCATCCGGTAACAACCCTACGTGCTGTTTGAGGCTAGGTCTCATTATGATCACGGGAGAGTCGCCGGCTCCGGCTCTCGGTGTCTAGCCCTAGAGATTAGTTCTTGTTGCTCGTCCCTCTTTGGGGTGCCCTGCCCCTCCTTATATAAGTTAGAGGGGCGGGTTACATGTGGAGTCCTAGTAGGACTAGGACTAGTCTATCTTCTCTTACAAGTTAATTACAAGTCCGGGTCTTGCTTCCTCGTAAAGGAAATATTCGTCATCCCTTTCCTTTTAATCCGGCCCATCATAACGTGAGCCGGCCTTCTGGGCTTTAGGCCTTGTTGTCCTTCTGACCCGCCCGCCGGGTTACTAATGAGTCGCCAAGATCGGCCAGGTTATCTGTGAATCGCCAAGCTCCGGGCGGGTTACTAGTGAGCCGCCAATTCCGGCCGGGTCATACCGCGGGGTATATCCATCGCTCGGGTTCAGTAACGCGTAGCCTGCAGTGCAATCGCTCGGGTTCAGTTAGAGCCCAACGCCTCGCTCGGGTTCAGTTAGAGCCAACGCCTCGCACACACGCGCGTACGTGTATGAGAGAAACGCACATCGCTCGGCCCCGACCTCCCACCGTAACCGGGAACTCCCTGAAATTTTCCTCGCCCTCGCTTCTACCATGGTTTTTTCCGTCATGGACGGCCCAAAGAATGTCATGCAGCTGCGCCTCCGGCCCGCCCAGGACGAAAAGCCCATTTTTTGTCATGATTTTTGTCATAGAAGTAGGAGCCCACCACATCTATGATGATACCAGGTTTTGTCACAATTATCGTCATAGAAGTGTCATATGTATGACAGAAAAAAATTCGTTCGGCCCAAAATGTCACGGACGTGTCTTTTTTTTGTAGTGCAATAACATGTATATCAAATATACCTTTGTTCACTTTGCCATCCTTCTTATCCGCCAAATACTCGGGGCAGTTCCGCTTCCAGTGACCAATCCCTTTGCAGTAGAAGCACTCAGTTTTAGGCTTAGGTCCAGACATGGGCTTCTTCCCGGGAGTGGCAACTTGCTTGCCATTCTTCTTGAAGTTCCCCTTCTTTCCTTTTCCCTTTTTCTTGAAACTAGTGGACTTGTTAACCATCAACACTTGATGCTCCTTCTTGATTCCTACCTCCGCAGCTTTGAGCATTGCGAAGAGCTCAGGAATAGTCTTCTCCATCCCTTGCATATTATAATTCATCACGAAGCCTTTAAAGCTTGGTGGCAGTGATTAAAGAACTCTGTCAATAACACTATCATCTAGAAGATTAACTCCTAGCTGAGTCAAGTGGTTATGATACCCAGACATTCTGAGTATGTGTTCACTGACAGAACTGTTCTCCTCCATCTTGCAGCTATAGAACTTTTTGGAGACTTCATATCTCTCAACTCGGGCATTTGCTTGAAATATTAACTTCAACTCCTGGAACATCTCATATGGTCCATGACGTTCAAAACGTCTTTGAAGTCCTGATTCTAAGCCGTAAAGCATGGCACACTAAACTATCGAGTAGTCATCAGATCGAGCTTGCCAGACATTCATAACATCAGCATCTGCTCCTGCAGCAGGCCTTTCACCTAGCGGTGCATCAAGGACATAATTCTTCTGTGCAGCAATGAGGATAATCCTCAAGTTACGGACCCAATCCGTGTAGTTGATACCATTATCTTTCAACTTAGTTTTCTCTAGGAACGCATTAAAATTCAAGGGAACGGTAGCACGGGCCGTTGATCTACAACATAGATATGCAAAAACTATCAGGACTAAGTTCATGACAAATTAAGTTCAATTAATCATATTACTTAAGAACTCCCACTTAGATAGACATCCCTCGAGTCATCTAAATGATCACATGATCCAAATCAACTAAACCATGTCCGATCATCACATGAGATGGAGTAGTTTTCAATGGTGAACATCTCTATGTTCATCATATCTACTATATGATTCACGTTCGACCTTTCGGTCTCAAGTGTTCCGAGGCCATGTCTGTACATGCTAGGCTAGTCAAGTTTAACCCGAGTATTCCGCATGTGCAAAACTGTCTTGCACCCGTTGTATGTGAACGTAGAGCTTATCACACGCGATCATCACGTGGTGTCTCAGCACGACGAACTGTCACAACGGTGCGTACTCAGGGAGAACACTTATACCTTGAAATTTTCATAAGGGATCATCTTATAATGCTACCGCCGTACTAAGCAAAATAAGATGCATAAAAGATAAACATCACATGCAATCAAAATATGTGACATTATATGGCCATCATCATCTTGTGCCTTTGATCTCCATCTCCAAAGCACCGTCACGAACTGCATCGTCACCGGCTTGACACCTTGATCTCCATCGTAGCGTCGTGGTCGTCTCGCCAACTATTGCTTCTACAACTATCGCTAACGCATAGTGATAAAGTATAGCAATTACATCGCGTTTGCATTTCATACAATAAAGCAACAACCATAAGGCTCCTGCCAATTGCCGATAACTTCTACAAAACATGATCATCTCATACAACAATGTATATCACATCATGTCTTGACCATATCATATCACAACATGCCCTGCAAAAACAAGTTAGACGTCCTCTACTTTGTTGCTGCAAGTTTTATGTGGCTGCTATGGGCTTCTAGTAAGAACCATTCTTACCTACGCATCAAAACCACAACGGTGATTTATCAAGTTTGTTGTTTTAACCTTCAACAAGAACCAGCCGCAGTCAAATTCGATTCAACTAAAGTTGGAGAAATAGACACCCGCCAGCCACCTTTATGCAAAACTAGTTGCATGTCTGTCGGTGGAACCGGTCTCATGAACGCGGTCATGTAAGTTTGGTCCGGGCCGCTTCATCCAACAATATCTCCGAATCAAAATAAGCCATTGGTGGTAAGAAATATGACGATCACCGCCCACAACTCTTTGTGTTCTACTCGTGCATATCATCTACGCATAGACCTGGCTCGGATGCCACTGTTGGGAAACGTAGCATGCAATTTCAAAAAAAATCCTACGCTCACGCAAGATTTATCTAGGAGATGCATAGCAACGAGAGGGGGAGAGTGTGTCCACGTACCCGCGTAAACCGAAAGCGGAAGCGTTTAACAACGCGGTTGATGTAGTCGAACTTCTTCTCGTTCCGACCGATCAAGCACCGAACATACGGCACCTCCGAGCTCTGCACACGTTCAGATCGATGACGTCCCTCGAACTCTCGATCCAGCAAAGTGTTGAGGGAGAGTTCCGTCAGCACGACGGTGTGGTGACGGTGATGGTCAAGTGATCCGCGCAGAGCTTCGCCTAAGCACTACGTGAATATGATCGGAGGTGTAAACTGTGGAGGGGGGCGCCGCACACGGCTAACAATGGTTGGTGTGTGTTCTAGGCGCCCCCTCCCCACATATATAAAGGAGGGAGGGGGAGAGAGGCAGCCTAGGGCGCGCCCAAGTAGGAGGAATCCTACTTGGGCCCCTAGTCCAATTCGGCCTTCCCCTTTCCTTTTACCAGAGGGGGAAAAGAGGGAAGAGGGAAGGAGGAAGGAAAGGGGGAGGGCCGAACTCCCACCTCCTTCTCCTATTCGGCCTCCTATCATAAGGGGGGGCGCACCACCCCTTGTGGGCTGGTGTGCTCCCCTCCTATGGCCCATATTGCCCATATCTTCCCCGGGGGGTCCGGTAACCACCCCCCGGTACTCTGATATGTACCTGATACATCCCGGAACACTTTCGGTGTCCGAATACTACCATCCTATATATAAATCTTTACCTCTCGACCATTTCAAGACTCCTCGTCATGTCCATGATCTCATCCGGGACTGTGAACAACATTCGGTCACCAAATCACATAACTCATATAATTCAAAATCGTCATCGAACGTTAAGTGTGCGGACCCTATGGGTTCGAGAACTATGTAGACATGACCAAGACACCTCTCCGGTCAATAACCAACAGCGGAACCTAGATGCTCATATTGGTTCCTACATGTTCTACGAAGATCTTTATCGGTCGTACCGCAATGACAACATACGTAGTTCCCTTTGTCATCGGTATGTTACTTGCCCGAGATTCGATCGTCGGTTTCTTAATACCTAGTTCAATCTCGTTACTGGCAAGTCTCTTTACTCGTTCTATAATACATCATCCCGCAACAAACTCATTAGTCACATTGCTTGCAAGGCTTATTATGATGTGCATTGCCGAGAGGGCCCAGAGATACCTCTCCGATACTCGGGGTGACAAATCCTAATCTCGATCTATGCCAACCCAACAAACACCTTCGGAGATACCTGTAGAGCATCTTTATAATCACCCAGTTAGGTTGTGATGTTTGATAGCACACAAGGTATTCCTCTGGTATCCGGGAGTTGCATAATCTCATAGTCAAATGAATATGTATATGTCATGAAGAAAGCAATAGCAATAAAACTTAACGATCATTATGCTAAGCTAACTGATGGGTCTTGTCCATCACATCATTCTCCTAATGATGTGATCATGTTCATCAAATGACACACATGTCTATTGTTAGGAAACTTAACCATCTTTGATTAACGAGCTAGTCTAGTAGAGGCTTACTTGGGACACTGTGTTTTGTTTATGTATCCACACATGTATCAAGTTTTTGGTTAGTAAAATTCTAGCATGAATAATAAACATTTATCATGATATAAGGAAATATAAATAACAACTTTATTATTGCCTCTAGGGCATATTTCCTTCACATTTGTGGGGATAGGGATTTTGATGCCTTTGCAATCTTGCATGCCGAATTTCCTCAGCACATCCTTGAGGTATTTCTCTTGAGATATGAATATGCCATTGCGTTGTTGACGAATTTGAAGACCTAAGAAGAATTTGAATTCTTCCATCATAGACATTTGATATTCCTCACTCATCATATAGGCAAATCATCACTGTAGCGTTGGTTAGTACATCCAAAGATAATATCATCAACATATATTTGGCACACGAATAATTCATCATCATATGTTTTGGTGAAAAGAGTTGGGTCAAGTGAACCGGGTTTGAAGCCTTTCTTCATGAGGAATTCCTTCAGTGTATAATACAACGCCCGAGGGGCCTGCTTGAGGCCATAGAGGGCCTTATTGAGTCTGAAGACTTTGTCAGGATGCTTAGGATCTTCAAAACCTGGTGGTTGAGCAACCTATACTTCTTCCTCAAGCTTACCATTGAGGAATGCACTTTTCACATCCATTTGATATAAGATGATATTATGATGGTTAGCATACGCAAGCAATATGTGAATAGCCTCAAGCCTAGCAATAGGTGCAAAAGTTTCATCGAAATCAATTCCTTCAACCTGTGTGTAGCCTTGAGCTACAAGACGAGCCTTTTTCCTCACCACTAGGCCATTTTCGTCTTGCTTGTTGCGGTAGATCCACTTAGTACCGATGATATTATGCTTGCGTGGGTCTGGTCGCTTGACAAGTTCCCAGACATTGTTGAGCTCGAATTTATGTAATTCCTCTTGCATCGCTTGAATCCACTCAGGCTCCAGAAATGCCTCATCAACTTTGGTGGGCTCTGTGATAGAGACAAAAGCAAAGTGCCCACAAAAGTTAGACAAATGTGAAGCTTTTGAGCGTGTGAGAGGACCTGGTGCGTCGATGTCGTCGATGATTCTCTCAATTTGCACTTCATTTGCAACGCGAGGATGAGCAGTTGACGACTTTGAGTGGGCTCAGCATTTTCTTCAGAGCCATTTTCCTCAGATGCACCAGCATGATTTTCTTCACGTTCTGGAATGACTTCTTCAGCAGATTCTTCAGTGGGTATGACATCCTCAGTAGCCTTGAACTTGATAGATTCCTCAGGAGACATTTCATCTAGCACAGGAGGTAGGTGCTCTCTTTGCGAGCCGTTAGTTTCATCGAACCGCACATCTACAGTTTCAACAACCTTGTTGTGGTAGGTGTTGAAGACTCTGTAGGTGTGCTAGTCCTTTCCGTAACCAAGCATAAAACCCTCATGTGCTTTCGGTGCAAATTTAGAATTGTGATGAGGATCTCTAATCCAACATTTAGCACTGAAGACTTTGAAATAACTCACATTGGGTTTCTTGTCAGTGAGGAGTTCATATGAGGTCTTCTTAAAGAATTTCTGAAGATATGCCCTGTTGATGAGGTGGCACACAGTATTAATAGCCTCAGGCCAGAAGCGACGAGGCGTCTTGTATTCATCAAGCATAGTGTGAGCCATCTCAACAAGAGTCCTGTTCTTGCGCTCCACGACGCCATTCTGGTGAGGAGTGTATGGGGCAGATAACTCGTGAGTAATACCAAGTTCATCAAGATAGTCATCAAGGCCAGTATTCTTGAACTCGGTCCCATTGTCACTCCGGATATGCTTGATCTTTACGCCAAAATTCGTCGAGGCCCTTGAGGGAAATCGTTTGAAGACTTCCTGCACTTCAGTTTTGTACATAATGACATGCACCCAGGTATAACGAGAATAATCATCAACAATAACAAAGCCATATAGAGATGCTGCATTTGTTAGAGTGGCATAATGAGTAGGGCCAAAGAGATCCATGTGAAGAAATTCAAAAGGACGAGTGGTAGTCATGATAGTCTTCGAGGGGTGCTTGGCTCTTGTCATCTTTACAGCCTCACAAGCCCCACAAAGATGATCTTTGAGGAATTTGACACCCTCGATGCCAATGACGTGCTTCTTCTTCGCGAGTGTATGTAAGTTCCTCATGCCAGCATGACCTAGTCGTCGATGCCATAGCCAGCCCTCTGAAGCTTTTGCAGGCATGTGGCAGGCTGTGGTCCTGCAGACAAATCAACAATATACAAGTATCCTCTCCTAAAGCCTTCGAAGACTTTGGAATTGTCAGATTCCATGAGCACAATGCAGCGATATTTGCCAAAGACGACAACCATATCAAGATCACAAAGCATTGATACAGACATGAGGTTGAATCCTAAGGACTCGACAAGCATGACTTTGTCCATGTGTCTATCCTTTGAGATCACAACCCTTCCTAGACCCAATACCTTGCTTTTGCCTTTGTCAGTGTAGGTGATATGCTTCATATGCAATGGAGATAAAGCGGAGTCCATCAATAAGTTCTTGTCACTGGTCATGTGATTTGTACATCCACTATCGAGGACCCACTTAGTAGCTTTGAGTTGATCATCCTGCAGATGAATTAGTGCATCTTACGAACTCATATACTTCATCAGTGAACAATATGACATCAAATTCATCAGATTGAATTTCATCAAGCAGTACAACAGATATAGCAGTATGAGGACGTGAGAAATGAGTAGTTCATTTCATCATGGTTAGATTGCGTCCTTTCAAGCATATTCAGGTCTCCAACAAATTCTTCAGACGTTCAAGTTCTTCTAGAGACCTGACCCTGCACAAGAGATTAGTTCTTTTTCTTCACCACCCACATCTGGAGGGGTGGCAAAGAGTTCATCATTCTACGAGCTCCATAAGAGAAAGGTGGCATTGAAGCCAGTGCACTTTGTTTCACAGAAGAGGGGTTAGAGTAAGCATATGAATAAGCAGAGAAATTCTTCGAGGACTCGTGAACATAATGATTTGAAGAATAATGCACATATTCATAGCTCTTAGATTTTCCCTGCGAAACAGAAGTGTTAGCACGATGATGTTCATATGAGGATTTGGATCCACGTGGGAAATTTGATCCATATGATGAATTTGGTCCATATGAGGACTTGGGTCCATATAAAGAATTTGATCTGGAGTTCCTATTCTTCACAGGTGGTGTCATGATGACATTCACCTGAAGACTTTCAAGGCACCTTTTGGGAACCTAGATTTTCTTCATAGGGCGGTCGTTCCTGCAGTTAGTTCCAACATATCTAGCAAATACTTCACCATTCTGATTTTTGAAAAGTTTATAGTTGGAGTCAAATGACTCATCAAAAGAATGTAAAGATTCACATGTAAAGCCAGATAAAGTAGATGGGTCTACGGGAGGTCCTTTTGCAGCAACCCATGTGGTTTTGGGGTACTGCTCAGATTTCTAGTAGGTCCCATCAGCAATGAGTTTCCTCTCAAAGGCAATACCCTCTTTCCTAGGGTTTCTGTTGAGTATCTGCTTTTTAAGCACATCACAAAGAGCCTGATGCCCTTTGAGGCTTTTGTACATGCCTGTCACATACAATTCCTTAAACCCTGCATTGTCAGTGATACTTGTGGTATCCTCAGATGAGGAATTTGTGACCACAGAGACAGTTGAAGAATTTGCAGCAATAGAAGCATTTGAACTTTCGGGTGAAGAATTAGCATATTCACGTTCAATGCATTTCAAACATGGTGGAATGAATTCTTCCTGAGCGGAACTGGTCTGTTGAGCAAGCAATGAATCATTTTCCTTCTAAAGATCTTCATAACTCACCCTTAGCTTCTCAAGATCTTGCTTTCTTTGAAGAAATTCATAAGAAAGCTTCTCATGATCGGCTAAAAGAGTGTTATGATGACTTTGAAGGTTATCAAACTTAGACTGTAGCCGCTGAAGATCATCAGTCAGAGTTTGAGTTCGATCCATTTCTTCACCCAACAAGTCATCGCTTTTGTCTAGCAGATTTTGAACCTTTTCAAAAGCTTTTTGTTGTTTGACGGCAATCTTAGCAAGTTTGGAATAGCTAGGTTTGAGATTTTCATCAGATTCATCCTCACTTGATTCAGAGGAGGGATATTTGAGTACCTTGGCATCTTTTGCCATGAAGCAATAGGTGGGAGCGTAGTCATCATCGTCATCGTCAGCAGTGTTGGGGAAGCCATTTTCCTCAGCGTTGAAGATGGATTTGCTGACGAAAGCAGTAGCGAGGGCTAGGCTGGCCACACCTGAGTCTGACTCCTCAGATTCCTCCTCTTCCTCATTTTCCTCAGATTCAGCTTCAGAATCCATTTCCTTGCCAATGAATGCCCGAGCCTTTTTGGAACTGCTCTTCTTGTGAGATGAGGATTTTGAAGATTTTGACGATGAGGCCTTTGAAGATTTCTTCTTCTTCTTTGAGTTGTCTGAACTATCATCCTTGTACTTCTTCTTCTTTGATTCCTTTGCCCACTGAGGACAATCAGTTATGTAGTGGTCAGGTTTCTTGCATTTGTGGCAAGTCCTCTTCTTGTAGTCGCGGGATGAGGAATATGATCTCATGTCATCACCTCTTGAAGATTTTCCAAAGCGACCATGTCTTGAGAACTTCTAGAATTTCCTCACGAGCATTGCTAGCTCCTGACTCAGTTCTTCAGGATCACCAAGGCTGCTATCAGAATCTTCCCCTTCAGATGAGGAAACTGCCTTGGCCTTCAGTGCGCGCGATCTTCCATAGCTTGGCCCGTAGAGGTCTCTCTTCTCAGCAAGTTAGAATTCATGAGTGTTCAGTCTCTCAAGGATATCAGCAGGATCAAGTGACTTGTAGTCTCCATGTTCTTGAATCATCAGTGCCAGAGTGTCGAATGAGGAATCCAGTGATCTCAGCAATTTCTTCACCACCTCATGGTCGGTGATATCAGTGGCACCAAGTGCTTGAAGCTCATTTGAGATGTCAGTGAGGCGATCGAAGGTTTTCTGAACATTTTCATTGTCGAGTATTTTGAAGCGGTTGAAGAGATTGCGAAGAACATCAACTCGAGAGTCACGTTGAGTTGAGACTCCTTCGTTGACCTTGGACGGCCTATCCCAGATAAGCTTTCCTGTCTCCAAAGCACTCACTCTGTCGTACTATCCTTTGCTCAGATGGCCACATATGATATTCTTCTCTTGAGAGTCAACTTGCTTGAATCTCTTCACATCAGCAGCATTCACGGAAGGAGTGACAGAGGGAACGCCATTTTCCACAACATACCAGAGATCGTTGTCAATTGCCTCAAGATGCATGCGCATCTTATTTTTTCAGTAGGGGTAGTCCGTCCCATCGAAGGTAGGACACCCAGCCAAGACCTTGATCATGCCTGCAGTCGACATAACTAAAACTCCAGGTGGTTAAACCAAAATCACACAGAACAAGGGAGTACCTTGCTCTGATACCAATTGAAAGTGCGTTATATCGACTAGAGGGGGTGAACAGGCGATTTTTACAAACTCATCACTGGGGAAATTCAAAGTGAGGAATTTCCTAAACGACAAACTATTAGCAGCAGAATAAGTACTCAGGTGCAAGCATAACATGGCAGTAACACAGTCATCATGATGAAATGAAACAAGCACAGAGTACAAGTAGCATGTAAATAGGATAAGCAGGCAGAAGACAAGATGACTGAAGAATTAGGATTGAGGAAATTGAGAAAGTCTTCAGTCAAAGTCTTCAAATAGTAACGATCAAGTTCATCAACACAATGAATTAAGAAATGAAAGGGTTGAGGATATAGAACCAGTGGCTTGATGAAGATAAAGATTTGGTAGACCAGTTCCAACTGATGTCACAGTTTTACGTCTGGTTGGAGCGACTAGGTATTTAAACCTAAGGACACACAGTCCCGGACACATAGTTCTCACCGTATTCTCCTTGAGCTAAAGTCACACAGACCCCACCCAATCGCTCGTGGTAAGTCTTCAGGTGACTTCCAAACCTTCACAGACTCGGTCACTCGACGATCCACAATTCCTCTTGGATGCTCTAGACCATGACGCCTAACCGTCTAGAGGATGCACAATCCTCAAAGGTAACAAGCGTCAGCTCCACACAGGAACAATCTCTTCAGTGATGCTCAATCACTTTGGGTTTTAGGTGTTGGGGTTTTGGGTTTTTCCTCACTGATGATTATCGCTCAAAGTCCTCGGAGGATGGGATACTCTCAATGACAAGTGTCAGTTTCTCTCGGAGCAGCCAGCCAACTAGTGGTTGTAGGGGGCGGCTATTTATAGCCGGGGAGCAGCCCGACATGATAAGACATAAATGCCCTTCAATGATATGACTGTTAGGTGGGTAGGATATTTTGGACAGCTGGCGCATAACACAGCAACGGTCGGAAATTTGAGCTCTCAAAATCCTCAGGGCTATCATGTTCCTCACTTGTAGGCAATCCGCACTAGCAAATTCCTAACTCCTCACTCAGAACAAATTCCTCAGAGAACAGAAGATCTTCGTCTCTGTCACTGAAGAAATTGACTGAACTGTATGAGTTTCCAATGGCTTCACTCGAAAGGATTGGGTAGGTGTAGGCTTTGAGATGAGCATCACTTGGAAAATGTTTCCTTAGTTTTACCTTGACCCCCTTTAACAGTACGGTGTTTCCTATGACTCAAGAAAGAGAAAATGAAACTACAAAAACAAAAGTCTTCACGCTTCATAGTCCTCGCATTAATATCAAAGTCTTCAAGGTCACACCAATTTCCTCATTTTCAAAGTCTTCAAGAAAACCAAAGTCTTCAACTTAAGACATTCATTTTTAGGGGTCGACTTTCATCGTAATATCAAACTCCTCATAGACTTATAGAACCTATGTACACTCACAAACACATTGGTCCCTTAACCTATAAGTCTTCAATACACCAAAATCACTAAGGGGCACTAGATGCACTTACAGTTACCGGCAAGTCTCTTTACTCATTCTGTAATACATCGTCTCGTGACTAACTCCTTAGTCATTTGCTTGCAAGCTTATGATGTGTATTACCGAGAGGGCCCAGGGATACCTCTTCGATACTCGGAGGGACAAATCCTAATCTTGGTCTATGCCAACTCAACAGACACCTTCGGAGATACCTGTAGAGCATCTTTATAATCACCCAGTTACGTTGTGACGTTTGATAGCCCACAAGGCATTCCTCCGGTATCCGGGAGTTGCATAATCTCATAGTCGAAGGAATATGTATTTGACATGAAGAAAGCAATAGCAAAAAAACTGAACGATCATTATGCTAAGCTAACGAATGGGTCTTGTCCATCACATCATTCTCCTAATGATATGATTTCGTTATCAAATGACAACTCATGTCCATGGTTAGGAAACCTTACCATCTTTGTTTATGTATCCACACATGTATCAAGGTTTCCGATCAATACAATTCTAGCATGAATAATAAACCTTTATCATGAATAAGGAAATATAAAATAACAAATTTATTATTGCCTCTAGGGCATATTTCCTTCATATCTGTCACTGGGATTGAGCACCGCAAGATCGAACCCATTACAAAGCACCTCTCCCATTGCAAGATAAATCAATCTAGTTGGCCAAACCAAATCAATAGATCGGAGAGAAATACGAAGCTATAATAATCATGCATAAAAGAGTTCAGGGAAAACTCAAATAATATTCATGTATAAATCTGATCATAAACTCACAATTCATCGGATCCCAATAAACACACCGCAAAAAGTCATTACATCAAATAGATCTCCAAGAACATCAAGGGTAACATTGTATTGAAGATCAAATAGAGAGAAGAAGCCATCTAGCTAGTAACTATGGACCCATAGGTCTGTGGTAAACTACTCATCCATCATGGGAAGGGCAACAAGGTTGATGTAGAGCCCCTCCGTGATCGATTCCCCCTCCAACGGAGTGCCGGAGAAGGCCTCCAGATGGGATCTCGCAAGAACAGAAAGTTGCGGCAGCGGAAAAAGTATTTCGGGTGGCTCTATGGTGTCAGGGGAATAAGAATAAGCCGCCATTGCCAAGAATTCTTCAGTCCCTCTGTTGGTGGATCCGAAGAAGATCCTTGATTTTATTGATATATAGCAAGAAACCAAACACACCACTTGATGACCTCGACTTGCCTCCTGGTCCTAATCATGTGCTGACTTCCTTCATCCTCAATCAGAAGCACAAAATTGCTCAAGCTAAGCTGGTGAAGAAACAACAACAGTAGAAGAAGAAGGACTTGAGGAAGAACATGCTCTCAGTATCTCCTCATCAGCTTGTCATGTTGCAATCAGAAATACAACAGATGTCTGAAGAATATGAGCGCCAAGCCAATTACTAGTGTGGTGTGAGAGACAGTTTCATCACAGCCACGAACCAAGTGGTTGAGAATCACAATAGGCATGAGGCAGCCAAGTTGGGTGTTGCGCCTCCTTCAAGTTCTTCAGCTCCTCGGCAAACACCACAGGCCAGTGAGACTGCGCCATCACCACCTCCACAAGAACAAGCTAGGGCAACTGAAGAAGTTGTACCTGAAGAAACGGCCAGGGCGAATGCATCAGCCGCACCTGACGAAAATGAACCTACAAGCTCCTTAGCTGCTGCACCACCACAGAGTTCATCTTTGAAGCTCATGTAACGCCCACGATGCGGCTATATCTCCCACGTGTCGAGGCACGACTTAGAGGCATAACCGCATAGTGGTTTTGTCGCAAGAAGGGTCATCTTCACACAATCCCATGTAATGAACAAGAATGGGATAAAGAGTTGGCTTACAATCGCCACTTCACACAATACATGAAAATATATCATACATCATCCAAAATACAAACATATAGACCGACTACGGTCAAAATCCAGATGAAAATAAGACAACCCCAAATGCTAGATCCCCGATCGTCCCAACTGGGCTCCACTACTCATCATCAGGAAAAGACACATAGTAACGACCACGTTCCTCGTCGAACTCCCACTTGAGATCGACCCCATCCTCTGCACTGGCATCGTCGGCACCTGCAACTGTTTTGGTAAAATCTGTGAGTCACGGGGACTCAGCAATCTCACACCCGCGAGATCAAGACTATTTAAGCTTATAGGGAAAAGAAGGTGTAGTGAGGTGGAGCTGCAGCGGCAAAAGCATATATGGTGGCTAACTTGCGCAAATGAGAGCGAGAAGAGAAGCGACGGAACAGTCGTCATCTAGCAATGACCAAGAAGTGATCCTGAACTCCTACTTACGTCATACATAACTCAGACCGTGTTCACTTCCCGGACTCCGCCGAGAAGAGACCATCACGGCTACACACGCAGTTGATGTATTTTAATTGGGTCAAGTGACAAGTGATCTACAACCGGACATTAACAAATTCCCATCTGCCTCATAACCGCGGGCACGGCTTTCGAAAGATAATACCCTGCAGGGGTGTCCCAACTTAGCCCATCATAAGCTCTCACGGTCAACAAAGGATAAACCTTCTCCCAGAAAAACCCGATCAGTCTCGGAATCCCGGTTTACAAGACATTTCGACAATGGTAAAACAAGACCAGCAAAGCCCCCGAATGTGCTGACAAATCCCGATAGGAGCTGCACATATCTCGTTCTCAGGGCACAACGGATGAGCCAGACGTCGGGTTGGCATAGACCCTGGTTGCCCAGGGGGCACCAGACATCGCTCGGTTTGGGCCAGCACTCGAAGGAGCACTGGTCTGGGGGTTTAAAATAAAGATGACCCTCGGGCTCTAGAAAACCCGGGGGAAAAAGGCATAGGTCGCAAATGGTAAAACCAAGGTTGGGCCTTGCTGGAGCAGTTTTATTCAAGGCGAACTGTCAAGGGGGTCCCATAAATCACCCGACCGCGTAAGGAACGCAAACTCAAGGAACATAATCCCGGTATAACAGAAACTAGGGCGGCAAGAGTGGAACAAAACACCAGGCATAAGGCCGAGCCTTCCATCCTTTACCAAAATATATAGATGCATTAATTAAATAAGAGATATTGTGATATCCCAACATATCCATGTTCCGACATGGAACAACTTCAACTTCACCTGCAACTAGCAACGCTATAAGAGGGGCTGAGCAAAAGCGGTAACTTAGCCAAACAACGGTTTGCTAGGAAAGGATGGTTAGGGGCTGACATGGAAAAAGGGAGACATGATAGCAAGTGATAGGTAGCGCAGCATGGCAATAGAGCGAACAACTAGCAAAGCAAAGATAGAAGTGATTTCGAGGGGTGGTCATCTTGCCTGCAAGGTTCTCAGAGTTGTCGAAAGCTTGATCCTCGTAACCGTACTCAACAGGTTCCTCGTTCACGAAATCGTCTCCCGGCTCTAACCAAGACAAGAACATAAACAAACGGAACCACAATCAACCACGAGAAATGCACAAGCAACATGATGCAAAACATGTATGATATGCAAGATGTGATATGCGATGCATATGCGTGCTCCGGAAGGGAAAATGATGAACATGGCAGTAACTTGGAAAACCAAGCATGCCACTGGAAAGATGAGATAATTTCGGTCGAAATCGATATAAAGATCACCGGAAACGGATGCACGGTTTGCAAATGGCAAGCAAAACAAGAATGACACGAATCTGCGATTAACAGCATGATAGCACTTAAAATGCAACAAGTAACAATGCTACAGCACTCCAACATAGCAAAAAAGCATAAGATAGTAATCTACAGGAGATGCTTGACAAAAGATGAACACTGAGCTACGGCTAGATCACCACATATCAAGCTCAAACAAGTATGGCAAAAGTGCAAAAGATAACAGGATCACAGACTTAGTGAAAAACTGGACATGGCAGCAAACAGCATCAGGTAGCAATGTTCAGAGCACAAAATCAACATGCTACAGGAATTTAACATAGCAAGTCAAGGCATGGAAGTGTTCTACTAAATGCATATGACAAAAGTCCCTTACTGACCATAAGCCAAAAAGGATCAGAAGATATGATGGCAAGCATGTAAACATAGCAAGTTTCGTTATCAGGTTTCACACTTAGCAGAAAACAGAGCATGGCAGAAATAATAATATGTAGGCCTCTTTGTGAGCTTGGTGCACTCACTACAGAGCAATGCATGACAAAACTAGTATACCTACAGCAAGATGGAATGTTTATGAAGCTATCCATGGCAAAAACAATAGCATAGCATGAATGGGTCAACTACAATAAGCTTGGCAAAATTGCATATCATGTTAAGAATCTGCCAGAAATATTTTATAGCAAAAGTAGAGCAAGATTGAGTCATGCTATGGCACTCCATAATTTCAAACAATTACAGGAATGGATCAATTACAACTATAGCTACAAAACATCCTTACTGAACATCACCAAAATATGCATGGATCTCTATGTAGCATCAAGTTTACATGGCAACAAAATAACAGCAGACAAGGACTTAGAGAAATCACCAAGTCCCTGAAATCAGAAACATTATGGAGCCTACTTTGCATGCTTGTGCTAGTCACCACAGAGATCACAAAAATACATGGACTACACCACTGGAAAGATGGCATGGCATACTTCAAAATACATGTAGAGCTCATGCCCATAAGATGCACAGATTAAATGATACAAAAATGACAAATCTCCAAGTTCTGTTAAGAACCAGAGGATAACAGCAACTAGCCCTCTTCCAACAGAGATTTGGGCATCAAGATGACCTCTAATGAACATGGTGCAATTGAACAAAATGTAGAACATCACGAGACGAACATATTACACACGCGAATCGGAGCTACATGCAAGAAGTTATGGCATCACGAACAAGGTAAGATGCTGTAAAAATTAAGGACTTGGAGAAATTAGGGGGGCGAGAAAGTCAACGCTCGTACTCTTCCTCACCAGATCCGATCGAGCTTCGACGGGCGGTGGCCGGAGACGAGGAGGAGGGGCGACGGGGAGGCGGCCGGAGGAGGAGAGGACGGCGGAGGAGAGGGGCGGCGCGGTCGGCGGCGGACGGGGCGCCGGCGACGGCGGCGGGCACTGGTGCGGCGGCGCGGCGAGGGCGGCGGGGCCGGCCGGCGAGCACGGCGGCGGGCACTGGTGCGGCGGCGTGGCGAGGGCGGCGGGGCCGGGCGGAGCCAGGCGCGGGGCTCGGGCGCGCGGGCCGGGAGGGCTTGCCCCGGGCCCGGGCGGGCTTCGACAGCGGTGGCGTACGGATGCCACGTGGCGGCTCGCCACTGGCTCGGGGCGGCGGCGCGGATGTCCGGCGGGCGCTGGACGCGTCCGCCCGTGGAGAGGGGATTTTTAGGGTTTCGGGGACTGCGAATGTATACGGGAGGGGATGGAGTTTTATAGGTAGAGGGAGCTAGGAGAGTCCAAATGAGGTGCGGTTTTCGCCCACACGATCGTGATCGAACGACCTAGAGCATGGAAGAGAGTTTGGTGGGTTTTGGGCTGGTTTTTAGGGGGGTTTTTGCTGGACACTCAAATGGACTTTGCGGATGCCCGGTTAACCGTTGGAGTACCAAACGACCTCCAAATGGAACGAAACTTGACCGGTGGTTTCCGGGTGGTATACTAGGGCCACTTGACAAGCCTCGGTCCATTCCGAGAAAGTTTGGCGCCCGCACATGAAAGAAAACAAGAGGGGTGCACCGGAGGAGATAGGAGCGCCGGATTGCAAAACGGACAACGGGGAAAATGCTCGGATGCATGAGACGAACACGTATGCAAATGCAATGCACATGATGACATGATATGAAATGCATGACATGAAAAAATACAAAATGAAAAATAAAACCCGACCACGGAGGAAATAACATAGCACATAGCCGAAAATGGCAAGAGTCGGAGTTACAAATATGGCAAGTTACATCCGGGGTGTTACAGCTCATCACTCTTCCTTCTACATCAGAAGCGAAGAAGACTAAGGCAGCTAAGAAATAAGCCAAGAAGAGAAAGGCATCAACTCCTCCTACCACTGAACCAGTGAAGAAACTAAAGACGGCTCCATTGTCTTCAGCAGAGCCAATTGATGCTATACCTATTTCATCAGTGCCCCCTACTCGTACCACTGAAGATCTTCAAATCATTCCTTTTGGGGTGGAATATGTTATTCCTCAGGCTGATGAAGATGAAGAATATACCCATTCTGTTCCTACCACAGAGCAAATGGATGTAGAAATTGAAGTTGAAGGAGATGCTTCACTTCATCAAGTGTCATCGCGGAAGCCTCAGCCCATCCTGATGACTGAAGAAACTGTTGCTTCATCTGGAAGCAGTGAAGCAACTGAAGAGGATGTGGATATTGATGGTTCTGCAACGCCACTTATCCATGACGAATTCTGGCATGCAACTCACCCAAATTCACCCATCACCACTCCTCTGACGCAAGTGCCACAATCGCCTGCTATTACTGAAGAAATTCACAATGGCTCTGAAGAACAACAACCATCTCTTCAGACCATTGTTAAAGAAATTCCAGCTACATTAGCTGAAGAAGTGGCACAAGACCTGATTGTGGATGTGATCAATTCAACTCCTCAGCAAGAAGAGTCAGTTCCTTCAGCAGACTGATACTGTGCCAATGGCCACTGCCGAAGAAATGGCCAAGTAAAATGCCATCACAGATCCCAATGACTCCACTGGCTCTCCAAGGCCTATATTTGATATGAGGCCAAATAAAGTAAATCTTCAGCCTGTCCCTTATATGCCCAAGATTGGTAGAAGCCTCAGGTGGCCTTAGTTTGACAACGCCAAGATCTTCGAGGAGAAGAATTTCTTCATAGGCAAGTCACCTTATGACTCGGCCAAGATCAGGCATCTGCGCTTCTGGACCAAGACGCGGATGAATTACTATGCAAGTCTGTTATTTTACAAGAACAATATCTCACTGCATCGCCATATGCCTCATGTGGATATTGAGTCAATTCCATGCTTTTAGCCTATGCTGGCCGTTCTTCATGATGTTGGGTTGCTTAGCTTCTGTTCTAATGCCTACGATTGGAATGAAGAACTAATTCTTCAATTTTATACCACATTGCACTTCTCAGGCAATGGTAACGACATTTAGACTTGGGCTCTGGACTGGATGAGTGAACACACTCACTACAAAGCACCTATTAACGAATTACTATGTGCTCTACTAGTTGATCCACCCCTAGACGAAGCTAGAAACGTCTATGTAGAACCAGAGATGCCAAATCATATGATACAAGTTCTGATGAAGCCATTGGCTGAAGGAGAAGCTCCAAGAACTACCTTCCTAGTGAAGGATTTGCTGTACGTGCCTCGCACTGTCTACCACATACTTGCCAAGACCCTCAGTCCAATCAAAGGCCGCAATTTTGACACCGAAGAAGTTGTTGGCATCATGAAGAATCTGCTCCTTAACATCATTCATGGGATTCCCATAATTATTCATGAGGAATTTGGTCACAGTGGCTCAGATACCTTCCGAGTTGAAGCCTTATTGTCGGATCACGGGTTCCGGCAAAACCCTCAAGGTTCGAACACTGGGGTGCGCGCGAAGATTTCCTCCCTACCGATCCACGTCCTAACTAGCTAAGATCTCAAGAACAAACTCGACGAACTCACAACACAAGGGACACAAGATTTATACTGGTTCGAGCCACCATTGTGGTGTAATACCCTACTCCAGTGTGGTGGTGGTGGATTGCCTCTTGGGCTGATGATGAACAGTATAAGGGGAAGAACAGCCTCCTGAGGATGAGGTGTTCTTGTGCTTGGCGAACTTGTGTGTGTGTGGATTCGATCAGCTCAGGCTTGCTTGAGTTGCCTGCTACTGTGGTGGCTAGTCCTATTTATAGAGGCCCTGGTCCTCTCCCCAAATATTGAGCGAGAAGGGAGCCAACAACGGCCAATTTGAAAGGGGACAGTTAGTATAGCTTATCCTGACAAAAGCGGTCTTCGCCTGCAAAAGTCTCTGGTGGTGACGCCGCCTTGGGCGCCATGGTGACCTCCGTCTTATCGTCCTGCTGGTCTTGGTCTCGTTGCACCAATATGGAAACCTTTGCTTGATGCCTCGGTACTCTGCGCCTGCGCTTGCCCCCTTAGCACTAAAGAGGAAACAAGGACGCTGCGCGTGCTGGCGCCCGCCTGGTCTCGATCGTCATGGCTCACGTCACGAGAACCTCGCGAGGTTTGCCCTGCCTTGATCTCTCCGCTCCTCGCGAGCCTGCCTGGCGAGGCCGCTCCTGAGGAGGTCTTGCGTCGTCCGCCTCGCGAGGCTTGGCCCCTCGCGAGGGTCTTGAATGCCTTGTTGATGAAGATGGGTCCTACAGGCCCGCTAGCACAGCCACGCCGTGGGCCGCAGGCAGGCAAGTCTGGGGACCCCCGTTCCCAGAATGCCGACAGTAGCCCCCGGGCCCAAGGCGCGCTCGGGCTTGGCTTCGAGGCGAAGCCAAAGGTCATGTACGGAGCGCCGCAGGCCCCAAAAGCCTGCGGCCTTGGTCGACGCGTGGCGGTTGATTGGACGTGGGCGTCTCCGCTTCCCCACGCTGCCTCGGCAACTGCCCGACTTGACAAGTCCCTGCGACATGCAAGGAAAACCATCATTACTTGCGATCGTGGGGGCGCTGGTTGGCCTTCTCCTGCTATAAATGAGGGAGGGGGCGGAGCCCCCATCGCCCATTTCTTCCCATTCCGCTTGCTTCTTCTTCCTCCGCTCCACTGCTAGTAGCAACTTCAATGGCGCCGATCCAAAGATTCTCAGCTGAGGAGAAGGGAAAGACTCCCCTCGACGTGCCGGCACTGCTCCCGCCGAAGAAGAGGTCGGTTCACCGCCACGATGCAGCAGCGATGCAGGTGGTGACGAGGCCTTGGTGCGAGCGGCCTCCTCCCGGGTATCCGCTGCCCTTGTACGCCCAAGCCGGGGGCTCAGGAGGAAGGTGCGACGAGCGCCGGCGCGCGCACCGCGGCCAACGTCGATGCGCCGCGGCAACGAGCGCCATCGCTCCTGGAGTCCACGCCGCGGACTCCTCACGCGAGCTTGTGTTGTGGGCGGCGTTGCCCCCAAGCTCCTGGATCTGCTTCCCACGGTTCTTCTCCGACGTGATGCCGCCGAGGGGGCACCTCGAGCTCTGGTTGCAGCATGTCGACTGCGACGCTCCGGCGACCGGAGCAGAGGTCGAAGCAGTCTCCACCGGCAAGATCTTCATGACCCGCGGCTAGGGCGAGGTCGCGCGGGTTTGCCGTGCGGAGGGCGCCCTCGCGATCCACCTCGAGTACGATGGCGCCTCCACGCTGCTCTTCAAGGTCTTTGACGCGGAGGGACGCTGCTTGGAGTGTTGCCCTAGAGGGGAGCGCCAGGATGAGGCGCGCCCTGCTCGCGGCTACTCCAGCAGCTGAGGGAGTCCTGGATTAGGGGGTCCTCGGACAGCCGGACTATATACTTTGGCCGGACTGTTGGACTATGAAGATACAAGATTGAAGACTTCGTCCCGTGTCCGGATGGGACTCTCCTTTGCGTGGAAGGCAAGCTTGGTAATTCGGATATGTAGATCTCCTCCCGTGTAACCGACTCTGTGTAACCCTAGCCCCCTCCGGTGTCTATATAAACCGGAGGGTTTAGTCCATAGGACAACAACAATCATAATCATAGGCTAGCTTCTAGGGTTTAGCCTCTATGATCTCGTGGTGGATCAACTCTTGTAATACTCATATCATCAAGATCAATCAAGCAGGAAGTAGGGTATTACCTCCATCGAGAGGGCCCGAACCTGGGTAAACATTGTGTTCCCCGCCTCCTGTTACCATCCGCCTTAGACGCACAGTTCGGGACCCCCTACCCGAGATCCGCCTTTTTTGACACCGACATTGGTGCTTTCATGGAGAGTTCCACTGTGCCGTCACACTAAAGGCTTGATGGCCCCTTCGATCATCGGCAACGATGTGATCCAGGGTGAGGTTTTCCTCCCCGGACAGATCTTCATATTCGGCGGCTTCGTACTGCGGGCCAACTCGCTTGGCCATCTGGAGCAGATCGAGAGCTACGCCCCTGGCCATCAGGTCAGGTTTGGAAGCTTGAACTATACTGCTGACATCCGCGGAGATTTGATCTTCGACGGATTCGAGCCCATGTCAAGTGCGCCGCACAGTCACGATGAGCATGACCTAGCTCTGCCGTCGGACGGTGTTCGGGAGATCACACCTGTGGCCGCTCCGGCTCTCAATCCGGAGCAGATCGCGCCGTCCGAGGACGGGTGGATGGACCCCGCCACGGAGGCCGTACACTCAGCGGCGATAGAGCCGAATGCTGACTTCACCTCCTATGAGACCTGTGTTGCCGGACACTTGGATTCTTCCCCGGCCACGGGCTCCGAACCGCCTGCGTCCGTGCCCATCGAATCTGATTGGGCACCGATCATGGAGTTTTCCTCCGCGGATATCTTCCAGCACTCGCCCCTGGGCGACGTGCTAAATTCATTAAGGTCTGTCTCCTTGTCAGGAGACCCTTGGCCGAACTATGTCCGGCTTGAATGGGAAGCAGACGACGAAGAAATTCGTTCCCCACCCACCACCCACTTAATAGCCAGTGTCGATGACTTAACCGACATGCTCGATTTCGGCTCCGAAGACATCGACGGTATGGACGACGATGCAGGAGACGAACAGGAACCACCGCCCACAGGGCGCTGGACTGCCACCTCATCATATGATATATACATGGTGGATACCCCCAAACAAAGCAATGGCAATAAGGCAACGGAGGATAATCCCCTCGAGAAGCAATCCAAGCAACAGCGTCATCGGCGCCGCTCTAAGCCCCGCCATAGCAAAGGCAGCAATACCGGCACAAGAAACAACAACGCTGCAAATAGTGCCGAAGATGAAGACAATCCCCTCCAGCCAGGCTCTGAGCAGGAGGACGGGTGAGCTAGCCCTAAGGAACAGGCAGCAGACGGAGAATCAGAGGATGACAATTACATGCCTCTCTCCGAAGACGAGGTGAGCCTCGGTGACGAAGAATTTATCGTGCCTGAGGATCCCGTCGAGCAGGAGCGCTTCAAGCGCCGGCTTATAGCCACAGCAAAAAGCCTGAAGAAAAAGCAACAACAGCTTCAAGCTGACCAAGATATGCTAGCGGATAGATGGACTGAGGTCCTGGCGGCCGAGGAATACGAACTCGAGCGCCCAACTAAAAGTTATCCAAAGCGCAGGTTGCTACCCCAACTCGAGGAGGAAGCATTAAATCCTACGCTTCCAGCGCATGATGCGGCTGACCGGCCACCTCGTGGCCGAGACAGAGCGGCATATCAGCCCGAAGTCCAGCCCGCACCCTGTCGCCAGCCTACCAAAAACACCAAGGCCCGGGGCAACACGCGGGACCTGCGAGAAGTATTGGAAAACAAAGCAGGACATACAAGATCGATCTACGGATAACGGGGCGCGCCCCAACGCGCGACGACGATCATCACGCCGGATATACTAAAAGCAAATCCGGCCGGGCCGAATACAGCAAACAAGACTCGTATGAACTGCGTCGTGACATAGCCCGGCACAGAGGCGCCGCACACCCCCTATGCTTCACTGACGAAGTAATGGATCACGAATTCCCAGAAGGTTTTAAACCCGTGAACATTGAATCTTATGATGGTACAACAGACCCCGCGGTATGGATTGAAGATTTCCTCCTCCACATCCACATGGCCCGCGGTGACGACCTACATGCCATCAAGTACCTCCCGCTAAAACTCAAAGGACCAGCTCGGCATTGGCTGAATAGCCTGCCGGCAAACTCCATTGGCAGTTGGGAGAATTTGGAAGACGCATTCCTTGACAACTTCTAGGGCACTTATGTGCGACCACCGGATGCTGATGACTTGAGTCATATAACCCAACAGCCCGGTGAATCAGCCAGGAAATTCTGGACTCGGTTCCTAACTAAAAAGAACCAAATTGACGACTGTCCGGATGCCGAGGCCTTAGCGGCATTCAAGCATAACATCCGTGACGAGTGGCTCGCCCGACACCTCGGCCAAGAGAAGCCGAAGTCCATGGCAGCCCTCACGACACTCATGACCCGCTTTTGTGCGGGCGAGGACAGTTGGCTGGCTCGCAGCAACAATACATCAAGAAACCCTGGCAATTCAGACTCCAAAGATAGCAACGGCAGGCCACATCGCAACAGACACAAGCGTGCAACAACGGCGACAACGCCGAAGACACGGCAGTTAATGCCGGATTCAGTGGCTCTAAATCCGGTCAGCGGAAAAAGCCGTTCAAAAGAAGCAATCTGGGCCTATCCAGTTTGGACCGCATACTCGATCGCTCGTGTCAAATTCACGGCACCCCCGATAAGCCAGCCAACCACACCAACAGAGAATGATGGGTGTTCAAACAGGCCGGCAAGTTGAACACCGAAAACAAGGAAAAGGGGCTGCATAGCGACGACGAGGAGGAGCCCCGGCCGCCGAACACAGGAGGACAGAAGAAATTTCCTCCCCAAGTGAAAACGGTGAACATGATATACACAACCCATATACCCAAGCGGGAACGGAAGCGTGCACTGAGGGACGTCCATGCGATGGAGCCAGTTGGCCCAAAGTTCAACCCATGGTCTTCTTGTCCGATCACGTTTGATCACAGGGACCACCCCACCAGTATCCATCATGGCGGTTCTGCCGCACTGGTCCTTGACCCCATCATCGACGGATTTCACCTCGCTCGGGTCCTTATGGATGGTGGCAGTAGCCTGAACCTGCTCTATTAGGATACAGTGCGCAAAATGGGTATAGACCCCTCGAGGATCAAACCCACCAAAACCACCTTTAAAGGTGTCATACCAGGTGTAGAGGCCTGTTGCACGGGCTCAATCACACTGGAAGTGGTCTTCGGATCTCCGGACAACTTCCAAAGCGAGGAGTTAATCTTCGATATCGTCCCCTTTCGCAGTGGCTATCACGCACTGCTCGGACGAACCGCATTCGCCACATTCAACGCGGTACCGCATTATGCATACCTCAAGCTCAAAATGCCAGGACCTCGCGGGGTTATAACAGTTAATGGAAACACAGAACGCTCGCTCCGTACGGAGGAACACACCACTGCCCTTGCAGCAGAAGTGCAAAGCAGCCTTCTGAGGCCAACCGCCAATTCGGCGAACAAGCCCCCGGACACCTTCAAGCGAGTCCAGAGTACCCTGCAACAGGATCGCCAGGCACGTTCAGAGCTCGCCTAGCAATTCGGCCTCCGCCCTAGTCCCAGTCAAGCGGCGAAATTTGTGCCACGCGTACATAATTACGCACTCAAGATACCATGGGCATGGGCGGCGGCACGACTATGGCACGGCCCACAATGCGGCTCAACCGCCTCAGGACCAGTATATCTTTATCATTTTCTTCCTTTCAGGACCCTATTCTCTGGAGGCCCTTTCCAATAGACTTATTATCGAACCCATCATGGGAGGGAAGCACCAAGGAAGCAAGAAGCTTTGACGTACAAGGGAATCCCCAGGTGGTCTCTGATAACTATCGCTATACCTGTTTTACATACCCACACGCAGCTTGCCCTTGGATAGGACATGTCAAATAGTCCTATTTTTTGCTTATTGCACTACTTGTATACATACGCTTTGATGTATCATTTAATAACAATATACAGCGTTAGCTTATTATTGCAATTATTCATCTTTCCTTTTTTTCCTTTGTCTGCTTATTTGCGACACATTGCACCCGTACATTCTGGTACGTCTAGTACACCAGGGGCTTCATTGTACCCCATAATACGGCAAGAAAAGTCCGAACACTTTCGACAGTGCGGCACCCCGAAGTTATAGCATTATATGCATCAGCTCCGAATCATGTCTTGGGTCAATAGTTGGGTTTGCCCGGCTCCCATGTTTTGGTACCTTACGTTCCGCTATATCGGCTAAGGTAGCACTGGGAGAACTACTGCGATTGTGTCCCGGTTCTTCCAGACGAGCACCTCAGTAGAGAAAGCCGAAAACTGACTGTCATGATGCGGCGAGAGCTGGTCGCTGTTCGAGAGGTCTCAAATCCTTAAAGATTTTTTCCGCTTCGGGCGAGGAGTCGGCCTTGTCCGATTTAGGAGTATATAGCACCCCAAGTTCGGCCTTCCGAATACTAGGGGCTTCGCCAAAATTTAAAATTGTAGACTTCTATGGCTAAGTGAGAGTGATAAAGCTTTATAGTCCGATTGCCTGGTTCGTTGTGCTGAACACCTCCTTCGAAGGACCCAACACTGGAATAAAGAGTGCTCAGGTTTATCCCGAACACCTCAGTACTAGTTACATGGGGGCAGAAGCCGACGACTTGCCAACTCTCAGATTTTATAAACGGCCGCACAAAAGGTAATATTTTAAATCAACAAGCGTTATATAGCGCACAAGAACTAGTTTTCATATTATAGGATCACATGAGTACATTCATTCAAATATTACATCCTTAGCACATTCCTCCGCCACAAGGCGAGCACCCTTCAGGACACTGGCATAATACAATTCGGGGTGGCGATGCTCCTTGCCCTCCGGCGGCCCCTCCTTCACCAGCTTTTCGGCGTCCATCTTCGCCCAGTGCATTTTTGCCCGGGCAAAGGCCCTGCGCGCACCCTCAATGCAGACGGGCCGCTTTATGACTTCAAAACATGGGCAGGCATTCACAAGCCACCTTACCAGACCGAAGTAGCTGCTAGGCAGGGGCTCGCCTGGCCACATCCGGACTATGAGACCCCTCATGGCCTGTTCGGCCGCCTTGTGAAGCTCGACCAGTTGCTTCAACTGGTCGCTCAAGGGCATCGGATGTTCGGTCCCAGTATACTGAGACCAGAACAACTTCTCCGTCGAGCTCCCTTCCTCGGCCCGGTAGAACTCTGTGGCATCCGATATGCTGCGGGGTAGATCTGCGAACGCTCCTGGAGAGCTCCGAATTCGGGTAAGTAAAAGGAAAGTTTCCTTCACATGCTTGCTTTGCATAATGAATGCCTTACCCACTGCTATCTTCTTGACCGCCTGAATCTCCTGGAGGGCCTTTTGGGCTTTGGCCTTGGCATTTTGTGCGTTCTCGAGGGCCTTCGCAAGCTCGGACCCTTGCGTCTTTGAGTCACGCTCCAAGGACTTGTATTTCTTGGCCAAATCCTGGAGCTCTTGCTGAACCTCGCCGACTCGGGCCTCTTGCTTCTCGCGCTCGGTGCGCTCCTTGGCCGCTTTGTTTCCGGCCTCGGACAGCACCTTCTTCAGGGCCGCCACTTCGGTCGGGGCCCCTAGAAAATTCATGACGATCCTATGATCTAACAACCACCTTCTTTTTCTTTATCAATATACAGACGGGGTATCACTTACCTTTGTTCTCTTCGAGCTGCCTCTTGGCAAGGCCGAGCTCTTCCTCGGACCGCTCTAGGTCCTGCTTCAGTGCGGAGACCTCCGCAGTATGAGCGGCAGCGGCCAGTACCGCAGCCTGCTTATTCACATAGACATATTCTGATTAGATTCCTGTGATTATTATTCGATCCTTTGTTCGGCCTTTCTTTCCGAACACCAAACAGAGCATCAGGGGCTACTGTCTATGCTGGGATATTTTCTCATAAGTTGATTGCTTACCTCAAAGCCTGTTAGGAGGCTAGCACAGGCTTCGGTCAATCCGCTTTTGGCGGACCGAATTTTCTCGACCATCGCATTCATGATGGCGCGGTGCTCTTCGTCAATGGAAGCGCCTCGAAGCGCTTCCAGCAAGTTGTCCGATGCCTCTGGATGGACAGAGGCCATCGGCACACACGGCTCGCCCCCCTTAGCGAGGGGTCGCCTGTCAGAATCCGGAACCACTGAAGGTTTCGGCGCAGTATCTGGCCGGGGGCCAAGCTTGCTGCGGCCCCCGTCATCAGAACCCATGGGAGTCTTACCCCCCACGCGCCCGACGTCTGGGATGTCGCCTTGGGGCACCCCCAGAATTATCTCCCCTTGGGCCGGTATCCTCTGAGATAGCACCTCGGTGTCGTCCGTGGGCGGGGGGAGGTGGTTGTCGGGAGCGAATCGCTGTTCATCGCCGACGGGGCCAAAGACTCCTCCGAAGAGGATACGTCGATGTGGGCTTTGGACGGACTGCACGATCGTGTTTGACATGATATAAGAAGCAATAAAACATAACACGCCAGAGCTATTATAGTATCCGGATACTTACGACTTCGCCAGGGGCTTGTCCCTGGGCAGCCACTCCTCGTCGCTGTAGGCGGCTGTTGTGGAGTGGTCCGGAGGGAGGGTCCTTCCCTTCTTGGACCCTTCGGCCTCCCCAGATGGGGTGGCCTTCCTTTTCTTGTCCCCCCCCCCCCCGGTTGGGGGGGGGGGGACTTACTTCTTCCTCCTCGTTTTTGTGGGAGGAGTGCGCCTCGGTGTTTTCGGACGATGAGTCCGACACAACCTTGCGCCGGACACCTTTCCTGGTCCCCGCGGCCTTCTTCTTGGCCTTCTTCTCCGGCACCTCATAGGGCGCCGAAACCAGCATCTCCGTTAAGAGAACTGTTGCTGGATCTTCGGGCAGTGGAGCCAGACAATCAATCAGCTCCGCTGTCGCTACCCAGTCCTGTTAAAATGGCGTGGAGACTTAGATCCCTCATATGATTATACTGGGAAAAGAAATATCTCATGAGATGTAAGGAGCTTACCGGATTGGCTGGGCGCTTTGCGCTGAGTCCGCGATCCTCGGTAAGGGGAGGAGGTACCTCGGCGGACTTGAACAACACCTTCCAGATGTCTTGGTGCGTCATGTCGAAAAGCTCTCGCAGCGTCTGGTGCTTAGCCAGGTCGAACTCCCACATATTGAATGCCCGTCTTTGACACGGGAGGATCCGGCGGAAGAGCATGACTTGGACCACGTTGACAAGCTTGATTTTCTTGCTTACCATGTTTTTAACACAGTTTTGGAGTCCGGTCAGCTCCGCCGATGAGCCCCGGGATAGGCCCTTCTCTTTCCAGGAGGTGAGCCGCATGGGGATGCCAGATCGAAATTTGGGGGCCGCCACCCAGTTGGTGTCGCGTGGCTCGGTGATGTAGAACCACCCCGATTGCTACCCCTTCACGGTCTCCACATAGGAGCCTTCGAGCCAGGTAACGTTGGGCATTTTGCCCACCATGGCGCCTCCGCACTCCGCTTGCTGGCCGACCACTACCTTCGGTTTCACGTTGAAGGTCTTCAGCCACAGGCCGAAGTGGGGCTTGATGCGGAGGAAGGCCTCGCACACGACGATAAACGCCGAGATGTTGAGGATGAAATTAGGGGCCAGATCATGGAAGTCCATCCCGTAGTAGAACATGAGCCCACGGACAAATGGATGGAGAGGAAATCCCAGCCCGCGGAGGAAGTGGGTAAGGAATACAACCCTCTCATGGGGTTCTGGAGTAGGGACGATCTGCCCCGTATCTGGGAGCCGGTGCGCGATGTCTGCGGCCAGGTATCCGGCTTCCCGGAGCTTCGTAATGTCCTCCTCCGTAACGGAGGATACCATCCACTTGCCTCCCACTCCGGACATGTTTGGAGTGGTTTTGCGGAGAAGATGCGAACTTGGGCGTTGGAGCTCGAGTGCACAAGAGTAGATGGGCAGGGAAGAAGAAGGCGTGGGTGAAAAAGAGGAGTCCTTGTCCCTTTATAAGGGCGGTAGAAACTGTGCGCCTCCCCACTTGCCTGGTAAACTCGCTTATTCCCCAAGCGCCGTGATTGATGGCGCGGTTGGGTTACCCACACCCGTATTGATGAGAATCCCGTGATAAGGGGACACGATCTCTGCTTCGACAAGACGTGCCTATAAAACTGCCTCGCAATATGTGCAGCAGCTGGTTGAGAAAAATGGTTCGAATAATGACCAGACCGTTGCATGATGTCACGTTATGAAATTTGTCAGCAGAATAGATTTGTGGAATATTGTACTCTCTACGATGGTGTGTGGAATTTGTTTTGCAGAGCCGGACACGATCCTGGTGTTTAAAATCTTCTATGAAGTATTCGGAGGAGGAACCCGCCTTGCAATGCCGAAGACAATCTGCGCGCCGGACTCATCGTCATTGAAGCCTGGTTCAGGGGCTACTGAGGGAGTCCTGGATTAGGGGGTCCTCGGACAGCCGGATTATATACTTTGGCCGGACTGTTGGACTATGAAGATACAAGATTGAAGACTTCGTCCCGTGTCCGGATGGGACTCTCCTTTGCGTGGAAGGCAAGCTTGGCAATTCGGATATGTAGATCTCCTCCCGTGTAACTGACTCTGTGTAACCCTAGACCCCTCCAGTGTCTATATAAACCGGAGGGTTTAGTCCGTAGGACAACAACAATCATAATCATAGGCTAGCTTCTAGGGTTTAGCCTCTACGATCTCGTGGTAGATCAACTCTTGTAATACTCATATCATCAAGATCAATCAAGCAGGAAGTAGGGTATTACCTCCATCGAGAGGGCCCGAACCTGGATAAACATTGTGTCCCCCGCCTCCTGTTACCATCCGCCTTAGACGCATAGTTTGGAACCCCTACCCGAGATCCGCCAGTTTTGACACCGACAGCAGCAGCGACTCTTGGGAGTCTAGCGGTTCTCCCGAGCTCTACGAGACTCCGAAGACGAGCGACGACAGCTACGTGCCCCCGAGCTCTCACCGCGCCCGGAGCAGGGCCGCAACGTCCGGCTGCCGCCGTCGCTGATCTGGATGGGGTTGGCGCCGGCCTCCCGTGGCCCACTGTTGATGATGGCGTCGGCCGCGAGGGTGTGTAGATAGGATTCTCCTAAGTTCTTGTCTTTTGTTCCCTGCGAGGAATTAAGAAGTACCCCGTCGGGTCGTGTAAAGGGTTTGTAATGCCTTTTGTTGATATGATCCCGATTATGAAAACCTGTGAACGCAAGTCCTGTTCAGGCTCGGTCTCCCCTTTCCAACCTCGCGACAGCTTGTTGCTCTATGCTGAAAGGTCCCGGTCCCCAGGCAAGCTGCAGTCGTCGCTGGTATGCCAGGTCGCGTGTTGTGGTCAAGGCCAGGAGGTGAGCGGCCCGAGGTCCAGTAAGAGCTCCTGAGGCGTGATGCTCATGGGGTCCCCTTTAGCGCTCAAGTAGTCGTGGTAAGGTAAGAAAGGGAGGCGACGTTTCCGTAACAGGATCACGGCGAGCATGACTCTCAGGCTCCAATGATTAGCTGGTCTGAGTGCGGGACTTATCTTGTCGATTCTGGGTTGATTCCTCGTGATGCACCAGGCTCGTGTGTAGGCGCCCGCAGCGTAGCTAGGTCGGGCCCATTCGAGACACCCCCCTCTCCCATGCTCTCCTTTGTGCTCTACGTCCTCAGGTCCCGGCCCTCGAGCGAGCTCAGCCGCCGCTGGTATGCCAGGTCGCGTGCCGTGGGCAAGGCCAGGGGTGAGGGCTGGAGAGCCAGTAAGAGCTCCTGAGTCGCGATGCTCAGGAGCCCCCCTTTTAACGCGCAAGCGGATTACATGGAAGAAGTGGGGGCTCGCAGTGCCGTTTGCTATCCTCATGAAATTCCTGCAAGCCAACACAAGGAGGAACACAGTTTGCCATTATGGTTGCCAGCCTGCCGCTGGTTGCTCCGTGAGGAAACGAAGGCACTGAGGGCCTGGTGAGGTGACGTGCGCGGGGCGTGCCGCGAGCCAGAGCTCGACCGCTCAGGTTTGCCGGCGTGGCAGGGACGGACCCGTGCACCAGCGCCGTGCCGGCGTGAGGAGCCCCCGTGGGAGGTGACGATTGAGCAGGTAGTAGTCATAGGCAGGTTAGGCATGGAAAGCATACTGGCTTAAGTAAATGCAAGGGAGATACGTGCCACTGGGTCTGGCCCGAGCGGCTTGGGGATGATGCAGCCCGAGGGGCGCCCCCAACAAGGTAAGTTAAAGACGTAAAAGGGATACATGCCACAGGGACGGACCCACGCGGCCTGGGAATGATGCAGCCCGAGGGGCGCTCCCAGCTAAATGAACTTGGAAAATGTCACCTGGTTCTGTTGACGAAGGAGAGTTGAGGCAGCTGAAGGTACGCGGCGAAGGGGTTGCTCCTCACGAGCCGTTGGGGTCCTGAGCCTTGGGAGGCTCTGGGGGTCCAGGTGGTTCCCTGAGGATCGTCTCCATCTCTGTCAGGACGATGTGGTGCCTGGCCTCCTGAGCCACCAGGATGCTCCGCAGGTTGCGCTGATAGGCGAGCGCCCCGCTCGGCGGGCCAAAAGGCATGCGAACGTAACTGTGAGGTGGTCCCTCGCAGCGTCCCACGCGCGAAGGCCAGAAGAGCTCCTGAGAGGCGGCCCTGTTGAGCCCTGGGACGTCGATGCAGACGCGCAGCCCGGCATCCTCGCCTGGATGGGGAGCTGCGCCTGGTGAGCGGCGGTCGCCGTGCATGGCCCTTGCGTCTTGCAGTTCCTGAGTGGTCTTGGTGATGAACTCATGAGCGGTAGGCGCTCCTCGCCCTGTGTCTTCCTGAGAGAAACGTGCCGTGAAGCACGCCTCCAAGTGGTGCCCAAGCGCCTCCCTCGTGATGTTGGAAAAGTCTGAGGCCCTCCAGAAGAGAGCCCCCGAGCCCTGCCCGAGTGGGGCGCCGGGCGCGCTTTCCTATGCGATGGAGGGAGGTGCCCCGGGTGAGAGCGCTGATCCTGACGAGGTTCCAGCTGCAACGCCACCCTCCTGAGGTCATGCACGGCGCAGCTGCTTCTTCTCTCGGAGGCGGCCTCAGGAAAGCGCTCACCCTTGCTGTCGGGGTCGTCGATTGCTGCGGCTTGGAAGGCACGCTCGAGGGAGCACACCGCATCTCTTTCTTCGCACGGGACTGTGATGATTCCGCCGCTTCCTGGCATCTTGAGGACATTGTAGCCGTGATGAGTCACCGCCATGAACTTGGCCAGGGCCGGGTACCCGAGGATCGCGTTGTATGGCAGGCGGATGTAGGCGACATCGAAGTCGATGAGATCGGTGCGGTAGTTGTTGCGTTCTTCAAAGGTGACAGGGAGGCGGACCTGCCCTATCGGTGTGGTGGAACCGTCGGTCACTCCTGAGAACGGCTTGGTGGGCTGAAGCTGGTCATACGGTACTTGGAGGTTGTCGAACGTGTCGACGGACAGGACGTTGAGCCATGCGCCGCCGTCGATGAGGGTCTTGGTAACTTGCACGTTGCTGATGACTGGTGAACAAAGCATTGGGAGGGCGCCAGCGGTAGCGGCGCACTTGAGCTTATCTGCCGAACTGAAGGTGATGGCGCACTTGGACCACCTGAGCAGGCGTGTGGCCTCGAGCTTGGGGAGAACTGCATTCACTTCATGAGCAAACTGTTTGAAGATATGCTGTGAGGCTGGGGCTTGAGCTCTGCCCAAGATGCAGGCGATGGCACGCGGCTCCTGGAAGCCCCCAGCCCCCTCGTCTTGATGGTGGTCATCATTCCTTCTTGGCGGTGGCGGCAGCGGAGGGAGTCCGGCATTGCCTTGAGGATGATCCTCACGAGGCTGATCCCTCCAGGCACCCTCGCGAGGCTAATCCTGCCAGCGGTCCTCACGAGGCCGGTCGCGCCACTCCTGGCGCGGGCCACGGTCGTCCCAGCGTCCGCCACCACGTCCTCCTCCTCGGTCGTAGCCCCGATCGTTGCGCTCGGGACATCGACCGAAGCGTCCTTCACGAATGGCTCTGAGCTCTTGACAGTCGCTGGTGTTGTGGGTATTCAGGTTGTGGAAGGCGCAGAACGGTCGGCTGCTCTTGGATGACTCGGGCTGGTCTCTGCCGCGCTTGGTGTCCGGTTCCGCCGCGAGTATGACTGCTCCCTTGCGCTTCACATCCTTGGCCTTGGCTTTCTTCTCCTCTGGGTCTGCAGCCGGGAGCTCGAGGAGGGAGAGGCGCCCCTCCTCAGCTCTTGCGCACTTGGTCGCCAGGTTGAACAACTCCATAGACGTGCACAGCTCCTCGTGGATAGCGAGCTCTTCCTTCATCTTGACGTCACGGACGCCATCAGAGAACGCAGAGATGATGGCCTCGTCTGTCACCTTGGGGATCTTGAGGCAGACGTTGTTGAAGCGCTGGATGTACTTCTGGAGGGTCTCTCCTGGTTGTTGCTTGATGCGGCGCAGGTCACCCGTGGCCGGCGGGCGATCGCGAGTGCCCTGGAAGTTGGCAACGAAACGGTTGCACATCTCGTCCCAGGAGGAGATCGAGCCTAGGGGCAGATTTAGGAGCCAGGAGCGGGCTCCATCCTTGAGAGCCATGGGGAACCAGTTCGCCATGACTTTCTCGTCGCCGTTGGCCGCCTCGATGCTCAGCTCGTAGAGCTGCAAGAACTCCGCGGGGTCGGGGGTGCCGTCGTAGCGAGGAGGCAGATCTGGCTTGAACTTGCCCGGCCAGGCGACGCTACGCAGCTCGGGGGTGAAGGCGCGGCAGCCGGCCGTGGTCACCGGGGCCTGCCTTGGAGGTGGAGCTTGGTCTTGGCGCTCGCGCGCCGCTACGGCAAGCGGCGCGGGGCCTTGCCGCAGCAAACGATCCTGGCACGGTGGAGCCAGGAGCGGCGGAGCATTCTCTTGCGGTCGAGGGACTTCTTGACAGCTTCTTTCTTCTCGCGCGGGCGCCGGACGCGGTGGGTTGCGCCGTGGTGCCGCGCGCCTTGGCGCCAAGGCGCCGTCTTGATGCAGAGGTGGTGGAGGTGCTCCGTGAGCTACGTCGCCTGTAGCTGGCGGAGGGCGAGGCGGAGAGAGGGACGGCGCAGGGGAGCCACCTGCGGCACGGACGAGCTCGGCGATGCGATCGAGCCAGTCCTCGTAGAGGTCGTCGACTGGGCAGTAGCGCAGGAGCTCGTGCGCCATGAGGAGCGCGGCCCGCGCGTCCATGGGAGCGCGACGTGCATGGGACGAGGAACCGGCCGGGGTCAGCGATGGAGTGGCGGTGCGGCCGTCCCGCCGCACCGAGGGGTGCAGCGAGGACGCTTGCTGCTCGTTCCCCGCCGGGCCGGTGGCGGCAGGCGACGGAGAACGATGAGGTGGCCCGCCGACGGGAGCCGTCTGAGCGACACGGGTGGCGTGGGCAGCCCGGCGCTTAGCACGAGCACGGCGAGCGTCCGCCATGGAGATGACGGAGCAACTGGACGCGGAGCGACGGAAAGGAAGCTCCGGCGCACCCCTACCTGGCGCGCCAAATGTTGAATCACGGGTTCCGGCAAAACCCTCAAGGTTCGAACAGTGGGGTGCACGCGAAGATTTCCTCCCTACCGATCCACGTCCTAACTAGCTAAGATCTCAAGAACGAACTCACAACACAAGGGACACAAGATTTATACTGGTTCGGGCCACCGTTGTGGTGTTATACTCTACTCCAGTGTGGTGGTGGTGGATTGCCTCTTGGGCTGATGATGAACAGTACAAGGGGAAGAACAGCCTCCTGAGGATGAGGTGTTCTTGTGCTTGGCGAACTTGTGTGTGTGTGTGTGGATTCGATCAGCTCAGGCTTGCTTGAGTTGCCTGCTACTGTGGTGGCTAGTCCTATTTATAGAGGCCCTGGTCCTCTCCCCAAATATTGAGCGGGAAGGGAGCCAACAACGGCCAATTTGAAAGGGGACAGCTAGTACAGCTTATCCTGACAAAAGCGGTCTTCGCCTACAAAAGGCTCTGGTGGTGACGCCGCCTTGGGCTCCATGGTGACCTCCGTCTTGCCGTCCTGCTGGTCTTGGTCTCGTTGCACCGATATGGAAACCTTTGCTTGATGCCTCGGCACTCTGCGACTGCGCTTGCCCCCTTAGCACTAAAGAGGAAACAAGGACGCTGCGCGCGCTGGCGCCTGCCTGGTCTCGATCGTCATGGCTCACGTCACGAGAACCTCGCGAGGTTTGCCCTGCCTTGATCTCTCCGCTCCTCGCGAGCCTGCCTGGCGAGGCCGCTCCTGAGGAGGTCTTGCGTCGTCCGACTCGCATGTATCTTGTATGCATGTTTTTCATTCTGTGATGATTTAGTTCCCTCGTGTTTCTATTTCTTCACTCTGATCTTCGTCAAATTCATCAAAGTTTGACAAATTTCTAAAGATCTCCCATTCACCCCCCCCCCCCCCCCCCCCGCGGAGTAAACCCGCGCTTTCACAGACGATGTTAACTCAATTCATAACAGACAAGATTGAGTCGATTCAATATGACCGTTCTTCCAACGTCATCATCTCAATGTTGTTTTAGGACTATCGTTACACTTAACGATATCCTAAGATCCGAAAAACATGATCACCAACAACACTTGAGCTAGTCCTAGAGGCAAGACTAGGAACCTTTTATTTTACCATGTATCATTCCACACGTGCTTATGAGTTTTTCCATTGAATGCCTATTCCGGGATCATAACAGTTATAGCACAGAATATACTCTATAATTATGAATATGGAAATATAATAATACAAATATTATTGCCTCTAGGGCATATTTTCAACACTCGATCTCGAGCTTCTTCGTTTTGACGGCTTCCTCCTTTTGACGGCCTCCTCCATCTCGAGCTTCTTCGTTTTTAGCTCCATGTAGGCCTTCATTTGCTCCTCTTTTTCTTGGCGTCAGCGTGAGCACCTTCTTCGGCTTCTTCTTCTTCGAGGGGAGGACGACAATGGTGTCCGGGATGGCGGCGGCGGCGTCCTTTGGCTCGGTGGCCATGGCGGGAGGCGGGAAGTTATTTGGAGAAGAAGAGGGAAATGGGGAGGTTGTGCCCCTGACGGACGGGCCAGGGGAGGACAAGTGTGGGCGTCGCGCGTGTCCGTGCCCTGTCCGTTCCGACGCAAACCCGGCCCAAATTTGAGCCAGAAATGGGTCGCGGACGAAGTGAACGTTTGCGTCGGCGCGTTTTCTATCCGTTTGGTACCAAACGGACGGGGATGGACCAAATGCGGTCATGCGTTGGAGTTGGGATCACTCCATGGAGGGGTCTACCGGATTCCACTCCGTCAACCATCCTCCAAAAAAGGGGAAGAGATAAACAAAACTATCTACCATTTATCACCTCAAGTATGCTGGTGTTGGTGTTGGTTTAGCCCAATCCTAAAGGGGAAGCCTGCTAATCCACAAATACAGTTATACAACAGCAACTGATGTACAATATAGACCTCTCCCCCGGAGCTAATACAAATAGGCAGCCGTACAGGTTGTACAATGGGGAGCAGTTTTCTTCCAATATTATCTATCAACTTCCGTTCATCTTCATCGCGGAGATGAAATAACTAACAGTCTTTCTCATGAGCTCTTTGAGACTGATGAGCGAAGGCGAGAATACAGTGTGGTGTTCCTCAGGATGAGGTAGATGATGAACGCGAGGTAAACAGCCAGCACGACGCACAAGCTTGAACGAACGACTGCGCCCCGCACTTCGTTGGTGTAGAAGGACAGTATGAGGTATCCGTTGATGAGCATCAGAAAGATTGTGACGATCCAACTTATCACCTAAACAAGAGCACAAAACAAGTTAGCATGGCAAACGAGGGACGGGCAGTGTTACTATTTCTGCAATGTTGCATTATCGCCACCCACCAAAATCATATATCTTCATGATTTTTTGCTTATCTGAATACAATTTCATCATCAAACATATAATTGCAGACTAACTAAACAAAAAAACTGGTCGAAAATCTGCCAAAGTTGGAAAATATTGAGTGGATACAGCTGTGGGTGCCTAAGTAAATCGGGATCTCAAATTAAGGGCTCTCTGCTCGGTAATTGCGGGATTAAAATCTTTTTAGTCCTTTTCAGACGAATTACACAATCTTATGCAGTGACACGACCAACTCATACAGCAGCAAATGTAACACCTGAAGAACTAGTTGAGTTCGTTGCTAACACGAAAGCTATGAATTTTATGAATAACAAAAGGTCGAAGCTAACTTACTTTGGTGATAGGACCGACCACGAATGACCCCATGAGCTGCTCACTCGAAACAAGGGTGATCAAAGGAATCAGTGCAAATGGAATCTGAATGGACTGAAGAACATTGAGTGACTCGTTCAGAACGTCCATGGTAGGATCTTCAGTATCAAAAAATAAAGCCACAATCATAGTTGGAATAATGGCAAAGCTTCGAGTAATCACTGCTCGTAACCACTTCTTCAATCGAAGATTAAGGAAACCTCCCATGACGAATTGGCCGGCATATGTGCCGGTGATTGTGCTGCTCTGTCCAGACGCTAACAACCCAATAGCCCAGATATAGAGGACAGGAAACAGAGCAGTTCCATATTTCTCCTGTAAGTACTGGCCAGCATTCTCAAGACCTATGTTATCAGCTTTGTCGGATCCATAAAATCCTTTAGCGAATACCGTTGTAACGCAGATGTTAATAAAGAAAGAGACGATGAGAGCAAGAATCGACTCAATGTTGTAATAGTACACTGCTTCTTGAACACGCGATTTCTTTTTTGTGTCAATCTTCCTGGACTGCACTAGCGCTGAGTGCAAGAAAACATTATGGGGCATGATGATGCAGCCCACAATTCCAACCGCCTGCTTGATGGTCTTTGAGCTCAGCTTTGGAACCACCAAACCTAATTATGAAAAAGATTGAATAAATTCTTCTACGTCTCGAGAGTGCATCATAAACAAAAGCATCTGCCAACATATCAGACCGAGAATTACCGATCAGAAGCTCCTTTCCACTAGGCTTCGTTTCACCAAACATGATCGCAAATGATATAGCCATGGTTGCAATCAAGACGCCGAAAAACGCTTCCAATTTTCTCACACCATAATTCTCCAGGAATAGAAAGATGAAGCTGGCATGAAAAACATGTCATATGAGCCAAAATATAGCAATACATATCAGTTCTGCCGAAAAAATCTTCACCATAAAAGGAAAGAGGCAGTTGCTGGTACATAAACAAAGCTGATGTCATAATCAGACAAGGATTGAATAACACCACCATAGCAGACAAAGGATAAACAGAAACTTTTATCTAATCATTATCCACCCTGAAATTTTTGGCAGGACTCCTCCAAACGATTATTTGATTATTTTTGTTCCTTCCATTGCTATCAATCTCACCATCCAAAAATCCCAAAACATTGTGGCAGTTAGTGACTCAGAATAAGCAGTAGTAGAATTGTACGGATAATAGACAAGAACACATGTCCATATTTTAATCTCTGTAACAACTACAAGTCTCTGACCAAAGAGAAACATAACAGAAGGTACTAAACCGACCAATAAACATGCAGTGCCGCCTGAGCCACACAAGATTATACTAATAATTATTAAGAGAGTGAAGCCACAACTGGAACAAAAGGTCACAAACATTCTGCAACCTTCGGACATGGTGAAGTTGTGATATCGACAAAGTTAACAGAACTCCTTTGTCTGCATGTTTCTCTAGCCCAGACTGTTTTTATTTTTGTGCCGATGTTCCAAAAAAAGAAAAGAAAAAAGAGCAACCAAAGTGTGCAAACAACAACAAGTTCATTCGATTAGCAAGGAGTGGGGAAGCCCCTCTAACCCAAAAATGTTTTTATATTTCTGTGGGAATTTTCAGCCCCATGATGCCTCAAAAGTTAGTATGAACTTTTGTGCAACAAACCAACAAGAGGAAGCAAACAAGGAGCAGTCCCAGTCAGAGTCAGGATCGATTCCCTGCAAGCACAGCACACCAAAAACACGCTGGATGTATTGTTTATTACCCAACAAACAAGATGGAACTGATCAACTGAACGAATCCAAAGACAAGCACGAGAAAAGGGAAAGAAATGGAAGCAGAGTCAGTTTACGCGAAGAAACGCATCGGATCTTCAGATGCCATCGCTGCGCAGATTTTTACTACCTACCAGAGAAAGGAACACCTGAACAAACTTATTCGCGAGCTCTAGTCTCGACAACTCCAAAAGGGTAAGAACAGAGCGGCTCGAATTGCAACCAACCAACAAACTAGAGGCCGCCAAAATCTTATGCAGTTTGAGTTCGGTGCCAAGAGGAAAAGAACAGAGATGGGGACCGTGATTTAATTCTCGTCGCGAGCAGGGGCAAGAGCAGGAGCAGGAAGCAAACTGACCAGTCGAAGGCGGTGATGACGACGCCGCCCCAGAGCGGCACGATGCCCCCGGAGAGGATCTTGATGGCAATCGCGCTGCCGATGACCTCCTGTATGTCGGCGCCGACGAGCGCGAGCTCCGTCATGACCCAGAGCGCGCGCGTGGCCCAGGGCGGGTACTCCTCCCGGCAGAGCTCGGCGAGATGCTTCCCGGTGACGACCCCGAGGCGCGCGGAGAGCAGCTGCACGAGCGCGCCCATGACCGTGGCCCAGAGCAGCAGCCAGAGGAGCTGGTACCCGGCGGCGGCGCCCGCCTGCAGGTCCCCCTCGAGGTTGCCCGGGTCGAGGAAGCCGATGCACATGAGGAAGCCCGGCCCCGTGAAGCGCCAGAGCTTCCGCCAGGAGAAGGCCGGGCGCGCGCGCGCGGCGCCGGGGTCGCCGTCGTCGTCGGGCTCCGAGTCGGAGATGGAGATGGAGACCTTGTCGTCCGAGTCGTACGCACGCTCCTCGTACTCGTCGTGGGAGGAGGAGGCGGAGGCGCCCCCGCCGGGGAGCAGGCTCTCGGCGAGGTCGCGGGACGCCATGGGAGCGGAGGATGCGTGCGCGAGCGGAGAGTGGGTTGGACGGGCGAGTGAGTTGGGAGATGGGAGTTCCTCTGACTCCTTCGTGAAATCAGGACCGGTTTCTGTCAGAACGAATTTATAGCTCCATTTCCTAATCCAAACATTTTTTTTCTTGAATATAATCCAACATTAACTGCCTTTTTCGACGTCCGGCATCAATCAAATCAAAAAATGAAATTGAAAATTGTGTGTTTTACTCCAAGAAGAAGAAAGATCTGCTGTATCTATCTCCTCCTTTTGAATGAAACTCGGAAAAAATCCAGAAGAATCGCCATGGAGTAAAGTTGCTTCAAGCAACGCCTCGGAGGAAATCGCACCGTTTGTTTGTGGACACGATGCACGGCGGTTGTGCGTAACAGAATGTGGCATCGACTAAACAATTACCCCACGTCGTTGACATTGGGGCCATTGGAGGTAGTACAGTTTTATCTTCTTTTTTTTGCGAAAGTATCTTATTTTTCGTTTAGAAGATCAGGTTGAGTCATCCGTCGCGCTTAACTCGAGAGTCGTGCATGACTTATCTTTACCGCTTGATTACAACGAGCAGACTATTCTGTGAATGTATTCGCAAAAAAAGAAAAGAAAAAAGACTCTTCTGTGAATGCGAAGTGGCCGTGGCTCACATGGTTTGGTTCGTGGAACCAGCCCACTTAAGTTCTACGAGTATATGCCAGGTATTGATGCTCGTATTGTTTGGATTTATTTCAGACTTTTTCAGCGATGTTCATTCGATGGGAGAAGACGTCACGTTGGCTATGAATGCATCTGTGGTGACTTTGCTAATCTCAAAACGTTACGCCGGTTCAGTATTTCAAAGATGCCCATAAGGATAAAATGTATGCACATGTAAGATGGATTGTATATGCGTGTATGTATGTGTTCATAAAGGTGGGTGTATATGCGTGTATGTGGGCATTTATGACTGTGATGTGAGCAGACTCTTCTTTCATTTCACTGTTTCCAGAACTGCATTCATTACTGCTTTGGTAATCACACACTTATCATTGTGAGGTGGAGAAATCAGGTAGTTGGTTGGTTTTGTGGTCTTCGTCCACTTAGGGTATTTCCAACACTGTCTCGCAAACGTCCGGATCGATGTATTCGGACATTTTTTGCCATCCAATGCAGTACCACAAGCATCCATGGACATGTCCGCATGTCCGAATTCCCATAAACGAGAAGCAAACATGAACGAAAAGTCTAACGCCCACACGTGTGGGCGTCTGGCAACTCGCCCACCCGCATGGATCCTCGTCCAACCAATTCTGCACGAATCTTGGCGCGTTCTAGCAGTTTTTGTGTGCCACGTAGGACTAAGCTGGTGTGTGGGCATTCATTCGGTCGCCCGCACGTCCTTTTTTCACCACACGGGGGGCTGATGTGCGGGCGTTTAGCAATTCGCCCACACACTAGTTTCACGCACGCAGAGGGGGCTGGTGTGTGGGCGTTTATCACTTCGCCCACACGCCCGTCTCCTAGCCCACACCCAAAGCTGGCAGTTGCCATGTATTTCTGCAGGTATATGGCAACTGCCCTAGCTTTGCTTGTAAGCAGATGACAACTCTTTTTACCCGAGCACATGGCAACTGCCCTAACGTGCTTGTGAGCACATGGCAACTCTCTCTTTTACCCGAACATGTTTTTTTGCCATGCCTTCTTGTAGTGCTACATGGCAACTGCCTAGTGTTTAGTGGGTGGCAACTCTTAAAATTTTGAAATCATGGCAACTGCAGTAGATCAGACCATACATGGCAACTGCAGTTGAGCAACCATGGCAACTGTAGTTGTCCGACATGGCAACCGAAGTTCAGCGACATGGCAACTGCAGTTAAACGAACATGGACGAGGGTCTGGACCATGACAACTGCGGGACGCGCGGTGACTGTCACGCGGGCATGCGGGACCACGAGGTACGAGACCTGACGTACGGGGCATGTGGGCGTCATCTATTTCGCCCACACGCACGCGTGTGAGACGGGCCGGGAAGAGAAAAAAAGGTGTGTGGGCATTACTTTTTTTGCCCACACGTGAGTGTGTGGGCTGTTCCTCTTATACATCACACATGTGGGCAGTCCTCCTAACGCCCACACATGTGGCACTTATCGGCGTCCAACATGAAAAGGGTTTGTCAGCGATCCATGTGGCCAATCAAAAGGGTCACTTACCGCCCTCCTCTATTAGTCCGAATGACGGAAGGAAGGTGATTAGCATGCAAGTGTATGCCGGAAGGTTGTTATAGCCACTAATCATATGTTTCATTTGGCTGAAACCACTAATCAGCGTGTTTCATCTTTGGCGCAAGCCACTAACCTTGGTTTGGTTCACGTGCTAGCAACCACTGAAGCACACTAGTTATGTAATACGGAAAAGCTAAGTGGCGACCGTCCGCCAGCAGAGAATTCACAGCGTCCCCCCATCCCTCATTGGATTCGTTTGCACGAATCGTGACGCAGATTTCATGCCATGTTGGATCTCAAGACCCGTTCCCTATAAAAGAAACAACATCAGACCATTTTCAAAACAATAGAGCTGGGCCCACTGGCTAGCGTCGCAATCCTTCGCGCCAGGTCACCTGGATTACAATCTCAGGCACCCTTTTTTACTCTTTTTTTCCATCGGATGGCATTTTCTCTAAGGAAAATCAACATGGCAGTTATTATAAAATTTCAAACATGTCACATGGCTTTTTTTTTTGCATTATAAGAGATGGCATTTTTTTATTACTTAAGAGATGGAGTTTTTATATTTAAAAGATGGTATATTTATTTTTTAAAGAGATAGCATTGTTATGTTTAGAGATGGCATTTTTTATAATTTACAAGAGAAGGCATTTTTATGTTAATAGATGTCTATTTTATATTATGAGATGGCATTTTTATTTTTTGATAGATGACAATTTTATATTAAGAGATGGCTTTTTTATTATGAAGACATGGCATTTTTATGTTAAGAGATGACAATTTTATGTTAAGAGATGGCATTTTTTCGAGAGAGATGGCATTTTATTATTATTGTTGTTATTTAGAGATGGCGTTTTTTTTTCTATTCAGAGATGACATTTTCTCAATCATGGCATTCTTGTTTTTGGTCTATGAAAAAAAAAGATCTCTATTATAACAGATGGCATTTTTGTTTTTTAAGCATGGCATTTCATTTCTTTTAGATCTTTTTTGTAATTGGGCCTAGGGGCCTGGTAGCCTAAGGGGGGAGCTAAAAAGGGCCACTGGTTCACGGGACCGTGACCTCCCCAACGAACGAAAAACGTTCGCGGCTGGATCGACCAGCTAGGGACTAAATGATCCCTGGAACCTCCATCCCAAGCGACCCGCCGCCAGATAAGGGCGCCCATGTTATATGAGGTGTCTGGCAGAAGGCTATTTTTTTAAAGTTAATAGAAACAGACATTTGAGGTATAACGTTGGATGGGCGGCTACGTATCTGTGCCCGTGGATGGATAGTGAGTTGGATTTAGGGGACGACGTTGGAGATACCCTTACCACTTTTAGGTTCTTTCACGGGGATGCATTGCTTCTCTAGGAAAGGTAAGTGTAAATAATTGCATTCGCTTTCATGGTCATGCATAGTACTTCTCCTCTTCCCGGTAGATCGAAATTGTTACGAATAATGTCTCCTTACAAGTGTTTGCTCACTTTCAAGCGTTAAATCCACATCAAAATATAGTATACAGATTGGAATTTAGATTTACGATTTTGTATTCAACATCTTTGTATGTATTTATTGTGTACATGTGAATATGGGAAACGCGTTTTGTTCTGTCCCAAGTTTATTGTATGTATCAATCTATATTTGATCGCTACATTTTAATATCAGACAAAATTTTAGTCCTCATGCACGGAACAGTTTGCACAATGATGTTTCATTCCTTTCTCAACCATATCAAAAGTGGACCCCAAAAAGGGAAATATAAAATATACAATTTTCATCTGTTTTAATTCATATTGAATTTCAGAAGACGGGGCAAAAGCCGATGACGGCGGCGCACTTGCTGCTCGCTCCACTGCTTGTAGTCGTCGCTAGGTGGTCTAGGGACCTGGATGTAAATTTTACTTCTAGTGTTCTTCGTACTATCTTAACAGTTGATGAATAGATCGAAAGATTTCTCGCAAGAAAAAGAAGAATTTCAAAAGACATGACATCTGATTTTTACAATTTTCTTTTCTAATATATATTTTGCATGTTCTTTCGTTCCAAGGAGATCCTAAGAATTCGACCTATAAGAAACAAGTTTGAAGTTTTTTGACTTTCTACTGCTAGCTGCAAGTTACGGAATTCGGCGATTCGGGCGATGGTGGCTTCCTACTTAAGTACTCCCTCTGTTTCAAATTACTCGTCGCAGAAATGGATGTATCTAGAACTAAAATACATCTAGATATATCCATACATACGACAAGTAATTCGGAACGGAGGGAGTACGTGCCGATCACCAATTCTCCGTTACACCATGGACAGTTAGATAGCTAGGCAACTTGCGCTCTCTGATTGTAAGTGGCTCTAGTCACCACTTATAACAGGTTATGGATCAATTGGGTGTTTGCCTTTCGGTCCAAAGATAACAGAAGAACGGAGGCCTCTGCTTTATATTCCTCCACCCTTTTTTCTTCCTCTCAGCACTTTTATGCGCAGTGTGTGTGTGTGGCGTACCGCGTAATCAACAAGTGTGGGGCAATACGACTACGGTCGGCGCAACCGAAAGACATCCACTGGGACTGGTTACGGGATATCCTGGATAGTGCGTACGACACGAGTGGCAACATGTCTAGCGCTCATGTCACACGATCGATCATGGCTATTCCACCCCTCTACATGCCTCGGCCACTGCACTTGCCACACGATGCCGCTTACTTTTGACTCGCTTTTCTCCCACACGAGCAGTGCAGGTGCAGCACGTACGTGCTCAGCGCCATTTCATTCCGGCACGTAACAGCGTGTCAAGTCTGATCCCGACGCACACGTACAGCGGCACGCATCGTCATCGTCACCCTGGTGGAGCTGCCGGCCGGGGGAAAATTTTGTGTTTTGACCCTTTTCACGTCTAAAATCAAGATCTGATCCTGTTATGATTTTTTTTTGACATTTGACCCTTTTGGCTACCGCCGTAGAACCTGGCGGTAGGGATGTATAACCTACCGCCCTCCACCCTGGCGGTAGGTTGCTTTGACGGCCGTCTGGCCGTTAACGGGGTCTGACGTGGCAAAGGGGTGGCGGTAGGCTCCAACACCTTACCGCCGAGGTCTCTGGCGGTAGGGTCCTGGAGGATAAGGTTTGGTGGGATCCACTCACCACCCACCCACTCCACTCATCTTCTTCCTCCCCGAGCTCTCACTCTCTCCCCCTTTTCTCCTCCACCCAAGCACCCACTAGATCCCCTCCATTGCTTGAGATTTGTCCCGTGGATCGAGGCTATTTGCATCACCCAAGGTACCTCCCCCACCCCCCATTCATTTGGTTGGTTCAAATCATCTAGTTTTGTTGGAATCAACTAGTTTTGCAACCCCCCTAGTTCTTCATCTAGTTTAGCATTTATTGTGCATTTATGGCACATTATGGGGCATTTATGGTTGACCTAAGTAATATGTGTCACTCTTTGTTGTGGCAAGCTAGCTTAAGTGTTAGGGTTTGGAGTTTAGTTAGGTTAGGGTTAGGGTTAGGGTTAGTGCTATGATTAAGGTATACTAAATCTTAGATTCAAATGTTATATTTTAGATAGTTCATCCATATGAAATGGCCGGTCCATAGATGAATCAATTTTGTTTCATTGTTTTTAGATGGATAAACTAGTGAATGTGCATTATTTGGACAAGGCGGCTTTCATGGATGGAAATGCCGACGAAGGGGAGGAGGCCATGGTTTTTGACACAAGCCCGAGCAATGATGATATTGTCGTGAAAGTGAGAAGCGTTCTCAATTGGATTAACCCAAGTGATGGTGTGAAGCTTATTGGACGGTATGATGTGGGAGTGGGAGTAAGATCCCGATTAAAGAGTATGCCCATCACCTCTCAATTGCATTGGGATGTGTATAAGGAGAAAGTTGAGGGATCACAAGACAAGTCACTTGAGTTATTTGCCACAAGACAAGTAAAGGTTGAAGTTCCTCGACCACTACTTGACTTGAACCGGAATGTGTCCTCCCCAATACATTATGCTGTCGTGGTGTATGACCGCAATGCGGCTAGCCAACTGATGTCTACTACACAACCTTCTTCTTGTAGACGTTGTTGGGCCTCTGAGTGCAGAGGTTTGTAGGACAGTAGCAGATTCCCCTCAAGTGAATGACCTAAGGTTTATCAATCCGTGGGAGGTGTAGGATGAAGATGGTCTCTCTCAAACAACCCTGCAACCAAATAACAAAGAGTCTCTTGTGTCCCCAACACACCCAATACAATGGTAGATTGTGTAGGTGCACTAGTTCGGTGAAGAGATGGTGATACAAGTGCAAATATGGATGGTAGATATAGGTATTTATAATCTGAAAATATAAAAACAGCAAGGTAACTAATGATAAAAGTGAGTGTAAACGGTATTGCAATGCTAGGAAACAAGGCCTAAGATTCATACTTTCACTAGTGCAAGTTCTCTCAACAATAATAACATAATTGGATCATATAACTATCCCTCAACATGCAACAAAGAGTCACTCCAAAGTCACTAATAGCGGAGAACAAACGAAGAGATTATGGTAGGGTACGAAACCACCTCAAAGTTATCCTTACTGATCGATCTATTCAAGAGTCCGTAGTAAAATAACATGAAGCTATTCTTTCTGTTCGATCTATCCTAGAGTTCTACTAGAATAACACCTTAAGACACAAATCAACAAAAACCCTAATGTCACCTCAAGTATCCGTGGGTATGATCATACGATATGCATCACACAATCTCAGATTCATCTATTCAATCAACACAAAGTACTTCAAAGAGTGCCCCAAAATTTCTACCGGAGAGTCAAGACGAAAACGTGTGCCAACCCCTATGCATAGGTTCATGGGCGGAACCCGCAAGTTGATCACCAAAACATACATCAAGTGGATCACGTGATATCCCATTGTCACCACAGATAAGCACGGCAAGACATACATCAAGTGTTCTCAAATCCTTAAAGACTCAATCCGATAAGATAACTTCAAAGGAAAAACTCAATCCATTACAAAAGAGTAGAGGGGGAGAAACATCATAAGATCCAACTATAATAGCAAAGCTCGCGATACATCAAGATCGTGCCAAATCAAGAACACGAGAGAGAGAGAGATCAAACACATAGCTACTGGTACATACCCTCAGCCCCGAGGGTGAACTACTCCCTCCTCGTCATGGAGAGCGCCGGGATGATGAAGATGGCCACCGGTGAGGTTTCCCCCTCCGGCAGGGTGCCGGAACAGGGTCCCGATTGGTTTTTGGTGGCTACAGAGGCTTGCGGCGGCGGAACTCCCGATCTATTCTGTTCCCCGATGTTTTTAGGGTATATGGATATATATAGGCAAAAGAAGTCGGTCATGGGAGACACGAGGGGTCCACGAGGGTGGAGGGCGCGCCCAGGGGGGTGGGCGCGCCCCCTGCCTCGTGCCTTCCTCGTTGCTTCCCTTACGTACACTCCAAGTCTTCTGGTTTGCTTCCGTTCCAAAAATAACTCTCCCGAAGGTTTCATTCCGTTTGGACTCCGTTTGATATTCCTTTTCTGCGAAACACTGAAACAAGGGAAAAAACAGAAACTGGCACTGGGCTCTGGGTTAATAGGTTAGTCCCAAAAATAATATAAAAGTGTTTAATAAAGCCCATAAACATCCAAAACAGATAATATAATAGCATGGAACAATAAAAAATTATAGATACGTTGGAGACGTATCACCAACCACCAAGTAGCGAACCAAATGAAGAGGACGTCAATGCTAGAGCAATAGTTCTTGTAGGTGATGATCATGTTGGAGATGAGGCCGTTGCTCATGTTGATGAACATGCAAATGTTCATGTTGATGAAGATGCCATTGCTCATGTTGATGGAGATGCTATTGCTCAAGATGATGTGTATGCGGAAGAAGAAGAGATTCATTACAATCCCATTGGTGACTTGGATGTCATTGTGCATCAACAAGACATGGACCGGAACCTCCCTTATAGCCGTATGTGTAGGTATGAGTCGGATGATGAGGGTCCACCGGAAGAATTGGATGAGGATGGATTCACGCCGCAAGAAAATCAAATTTACAGGAAGGTCAATGGCAAGGAAAGAGGACCCTCTTTGTTTCGTGATCTTAGTCTTGCCGACAAGGCCGTTGTTGATGGTGGCATGAGGTTGGGCTTGGTCGAACCATCACCTTGCCCGAGGATGGGTGATCCAAGGCCACCGGGTGAGGATGAGAATGCTCATTTGAAGAAAGGGATCAAGTTTGGTTGTTTGTAAGAGTTCAAGATATGATTGAGTGACTATGCCATTCGGAACTATAGGCCGTTCGTTGTTGGTCATTCCAACAAAAAATTGCGCTACACTATCAAATGTTACAAAGAAGGTTGCCCATGGAAGGTCCGTGGAAGAAAGATCAAGGAAACCGGGCAATGGGAGTTGAAGAGTTGTGTGGCTACCCACAAGTGCATACCGCCGGAGAAAGCGGACCGAAGCAAGGGACATCGTCAACTCACGTCCGAGTATCTAGGCTATAAATTGTTGAATGAGATATCCCATGATCCAACCATGAAGGTGAAGTTTCTCATGAGTTCGGTCTTCAAAAGATTCGGGTACCCGGTCAAGTATGGAAAGGCGTGGATGGCCAAGGCAAACGCTATAAGGATGTTGCATGGTGATTATGTCGCCGCGTACAACATTCTTCCGAGAATGTTGGGAGCCATTGCTCATCGGAACCCGGGCATGCGCCATAGGGTTGAGTCAATCGAGGGAGTGTTTCATCGAGCTTTTTGGAGCTTTGGGCAATGCATCGATGCATTTAGGCATTGCCGCCCCGTGTTGTCAATTGATGGCAGTTCTTGACCGGAAAGTACAAGGGCACGTTGATGGTAGCAATGGCCCACTCTTCCAATGACAATGTGTTGCCGGTGGCATTTGCGTTGGTGCCTTCGGAGCACGATGATAATTGGGAGTGGTTTATGGATCATGTGAGGACGAAGGTGATTGGCCCCAAAAGAGAGGTGTGCATCATATCGGATCGCCATCATGGGATTCTCAAAGCAATAGAAGTTGACATTCCAGGCTATCCAAAGCTCCAACACCGTTGGTGCATGAGGCATTTCGTGGCAAACTTTTACCGTGCATGCAAGAGTAAGGAGTTTTGCAAAGATCTTACCCATGTTTGTGTGGCATTCAACATGGACACATTCAAAAGACGCTATGATAAGCTATTCAAGGCGTTGGAGAAGAACAAAGGAGGGAGAGAATTCTTGACAAGGAATTTTCCAGAGAAGCATAAGTGGTCACATGCTTACGACGAAGGAGGTTTCTGATACGGAGACATGACAAGTAACATGGTGGAATGCTTCAACAATGTGCTCAAGGGTGTTCGTTCCTTGCCGGTCACTGCAATAGTGAAATATACCTTCTTCAAGCTCAACGAGTATTTTCTGAGGCATTCTGAAGAAACGGCCAAATGGATAGGTGAGAAAATGGAATTTCCCTTCAAAGTTGAGGATTGGTTGAAGCATCAAGCGCGCAAGTCTTGGCGTCAACAAATCATTAGTTTCAATGAAAAAGAACAAATCTACCAAGTCGATGAGCCGGGTGGCACAACAAGGGACGGCATGACGTACGGTGGAGTAGCATATGAGGTGCGCCTCAAGACCCGGTGGTGTCAGTGCGAGAGATCTCACAAGTATCATTGGCCTTGCTCGCATGTGATGACCGCTGCAAGGTTCAGAAACTTGAAAGTATCCGATGGTACCACCTTGCGGTTGCATGAGTTCACATTGGAACTAACGAGGTTGACATGGGCTCCTAGGTTTCATCCCTTCCTAGATCAGTCACAGTGGCCTGAGTATGATGGGCCACACATCGTCCCCGACCCCGAACTCATGGTGCCTACAAAGGGAAGAAGAAGAAAGAAGAGGTTTAGGGGTGACATGGATGACCTAGCTGGATACACCGGAATGAAACAATTTGGTAGCGGCCATTTCATGGAGGCACCGGACACCAATAGTTGTGGTAAATGTGACGAGTCGGGACACAATGTTAGGAAATGCACCAAAAAGCCACGAACCGATGCCAACACTCCAGATCCTAGTCAAAGTGGTGCCCGAAGAGGAGGTACCGGTGGCACACAAGGAGGTAGGAGTGGTAGTGGACGAGGAGGCAGGAGTGGTGCGCGTGGAGGACGGACGAATCTTGGCGGTAGTGGACGAGGAGAGAGTATTAGAGGGCGTGGGGGACGGTCGGGTACCGGTGGCCGTGGTCGTAGGACGAGAAGGGTTGATAGAGGAAGGCCTATTGACATCTTGCTTAATCCAGATGGTTGAAATAATGTGAATGGTACTTGTTATTTGGTCTTGTTTATTTGTTTTTTTGCATACATACATGTTATTTTACTTTACTAACTACCAAATTTGTCTTCATAGGCATGGCTTCTTCCGGTTCCGTGACGAGGCCACCGTGTGCTAACCGCGAGGACATGCCGGACAAATGGACAGACGCCGAGTTGGATAAGGTGAAGGACAAATATATGAGAACTCCATCATGTTGGTGTGGAGATGTTTGCAAAGTTAAGGTATCCACCGACCGCAAGAAATCATGGACGGAAGGAAGAAGATATTTTGTTTGTCCCAACTATGCCTACGATCGTCCTCGTCCAGCTCACGCCTATGATGTACCGTCGGTAAGTTGTTCAAGTTCAAAAATGTCGTCAACCATTGAATCTATCTTACTAATGACCACATTTGTTCTTTATTCGTACGTAGTCGCCGCCTCCACTTTGTAAGTACTTCACATGGATAGATCAAGATGTGCCAGAAGATGTTAAGAAAGATCAACATCGAGATTGTCTAAGAAGGCAGCGGTTGTTTGAAGAAGCATTTCAGAGAGGCTTGGATGAAGAGCGTCGTGAAAAGGAGAGGATGGAGCGAAAGAAGCGTGAAGAGGAGAGGGCACGCAAGGAGAAGATTGCTCGTCAAGAGGAGAGAGCAAGAAAGCTTGCAAGGGCTCGTGAAGCCCAAGAGGAGGATGAGGCACGCGACAAGAAAGGAAAATGGCCTCGTGTGACTCAATACGGCCTTACTTTCGAAAAACTAGTCATGAACTATGCCTTCGCTTCGAGAAACATGTGATGAACCGTGTCTTTGATTTGTGAAACTTGTGTTGAACTATGTACTTTATTTCGAAACTTGTGTTGAACTATGTCGTCAACTGTGTCTTTGATTTGTGAAACTTATGTTGAAACTATGTCATGAACTACATCTGTTATGCTGCTGTTTTTGCTGTCAGTTAGAAATGATGAAACACGATGGAAAACAGAGTAAATTATAGCTCTGCTTTGCACCCTACCGCCAAGGGCCCTGGCGGTAGGTTATGACACCCTACCGCCATAAGGCCTGGCAGTAGGGTTGCCACCCAAACGGCTGCTCTGCTGTGACCAAAATATGCATTTTGCTGGCGGTAGGGTTGGCTAGCCTACCGCCAAGGGCCCTGGCGGTAGGGTTGCCACCCAAATGGCCGCTCTGCTGTGACCAAAATATGCACTTTTCTGGCGGTAGGGTTGGCCACCCTACCGCCGCAGATCCTGGCGGTAGGGTGCCGATCCATGTCCCACTTCATTTATTTTATATCCCTTTTCCTTTCCATTTCTTACAAACTTCTATGAACTAAGCATCCACAAATGATCAAGTAGCAAAGACATAAATAACTGAGCATAGTTCATTACATCCACAAATAACACTCTTCTAGCGATTCATGTTCCACTTCTAACGATTCGAATGACATAAGTTCAAACTACAAATGATCAAGTAGCAAACACATACATAACTGATCCATGTCCATGTCCCCTTTCTAGCGATTCGAATGACATAAGTTCAAACCACAAAACTCAAGCTCGAGCATACATTTTCTACTTCGGAAAGAAAGATCTAAAACACATAAGACGTTCAATTTGTGCGTCACGATCAGGATTAGGCTTCAGTTGATAATCCGACGATCCCGCCCAATTCTCCAACACACCTTTCGTTTCGCTGAACCAGGCCCATCGAGCACGGCGTTCCGGAATCTCTGACTCGCCTTGTCTGATTGCCCATCCAATGACCTATCCGGATTTTCTCAAGTCCAGCTCGCGGAATTCTTCTATGTTCATAGAGAAAAAGATCTCCGTTTCCACAGAATGTCTGCAAGCATATTCCTTCTCATGCAGCTCATTAAGTTTCTTCTGTTTTTCTTTCACAAGCCTACGGAAAACTTTTCTCTCCTTAAGATCAGACGGTTCCTCCATGAATGGATACTTGTTGAAATCCATCCTGGCAGCAATTACCTCATCATTGCTCTTGAATCATGCCTCAAGCTCCCTCTTGATACGAAGTACTCGCTCCGCTACAATCTTCTCAGACGCTACCGCCATACTCTTAGATGCAATGCCACAACACTTCTCATATACTTTCTTCAACTGCTCCGGGTCATGTTTTCCATGCTACATGAAATGGAACAAACCATAACTCAAATCAAATGATACAATACAAACACAAAGCATAACTTATTTATAATGTTCTCACTGGTTCAAATGACATAGGTTGCATAAATGATAAGGGTACATGCCATTACAGTCCAAATGACACTACAACATCATTTGTTTCAACCCCCTCTACTACTCCATCAACAAGATATCTTTGTCGTACGGCCCGGGGTTGCAACAAATGACATCATTTCTTTCACGGACCCAAGCCCAACGAGTTGCCCGACTAAGTATCGCCGATGATGGTTGCCTAACTAGCCAATCAATGATCTGGCCAGGGTTGTTAAAGTCCATCTCATTCACTTCATCCCTTGTTCCACACAATGCAATTTGCCTTGCAAGAGCGCGTCTATGATTTTTCTCTTCATTCTTGAGGTTGCTTATGTTTTTCTCTTTAGCTTGGTATAACTTAACTCTGGCATCGTCGCACTTCGACACATAATACTTTGAAAAATCTCTACAAGCTGCATTCAATGCATCAACGGCTTTGACCCACAAGTCCATCTTTTCCTCAATGACTGCATGTTCACGCTTCGCCGCCGCCTTCGCGGAAGTCTCAACAAAGATGATCGATCCCATCCTACAAGTCGAGGGATTACTATAACGGTCATCCAAGGCAAAAATCCTAACCGTCTCTTGACAAAAACTAGAACCCTAGGAGTAGATCGAGCTATAATTCGAGAGGTAACTACTCTAACAAACTAGAACCCTAGGAGTAGATCGAGCTATAATTCGAGAGGTAACTACTCTAACAAACTAGAACCCTAGGAGTAGATCGAGCTATAATTCGAGAGGTAACTACTCTAACAAAACCCTAATTAAACTATAACCATAACGTTCGTCATATAGGCATTTACTTAAGCATAACCTTAACCATAACCTTAACCCTAACCATGTCATTAACCCTAACAAAACCCTAAATGATATTTCTTACTACCCAAACAATGCTAGTGACACAATACATTGTCAAAGCACAAACATTACCCTAAATGCATCATATACATTGATTTCACCACAACAAAACCATGAAGTAGTGATTCCAACAAAATGAGCAAAATGCATGATTTGAACCAACCAAATGACGAGGGGATGGGGGAGGTACCTTGGGTGGTGCAAATGGCCTCGGTCCACTAGCCAAATCTCAAGCAATGGAGGAGGATCTAGTGGGTGATTTGGTGGGGGAGAAGAGGGGGAGAGAGATTGAACACGAAAGAAGAGTGGGGTGAATGAGTGGGTGGGGGAGCAGCACAGCCCCCTCCCTCACAACCTTATCCAGGAACCTACCGCCAGACTGCCCGGCGGTAGGTTGCAAGAGCCTACCGCCGTAAACGGCGGCGGTAGGTCCATTTGCCACGTGTACACGGCCGTTAACGGCCAAACGGCGTCAGGCAACCTACCGCCAGGGTGGACAGCGGTAGCGTACAACGCTACCGCCGGGGTCGTCAAAAAAAAATCATAACAAAGTCAGATCTTGATTTTAGACGTGAAAAGGATCAAAACAGGAAATTTTGCCGCCGGGCGATGCTGCTTACCGAAAGGCCGAAACACGCCGACGACGAAGTGAAAACGACCGGATACGAGTTGCGCCTATCTACGGAACCTGGTGGACTGGCACTGGACTGGACTGCCACTGCACTGCGCGGGGCCAGGTAATTCAAGTTCAACCCACTTCCACGGGGCCGCGTGGACAACGTGGCAGACACGTGCTGACCAAGTTTCTGGCAGGGCCCAGCGAGCAGCCTCTGCAGCGCCTGGGGACGGCACGTGCCACGCCAGCAACGCAGCGCTCCCTCCACGGGCCCCAGCGTGCCTGCGGAGTGGCCCCACGGGCCTGCCTCGTGCCCCCGGGTCACGCCTCAGCACCTGCCCGCCGGTCCACGGGAATTTGGCCGATGTCGCCGCGGGACGCCGTTGCACGCGGCCGTCGGCGAGATCTTCAGGAGCCGCTGCACACTCCTACTGTACACAGCACACCCTCGATTGCCCCATGTGATGTGACGCGACTGGTTTGGATCGGTAGATCTGGACTTTTGGCGTACGTTAATGCAATTTCTCTGTCCGGTTCCACGCCGATTGCAATGGCAATTATGTGTGTCACGTCGCCGTGTTTGTAGTTGTCAGGCAGTGGCTCCGATTTCATTTTTCTTTGATGAGGGATGATAACGACTCGGGTATTCTACTGTTGGGAAACGGCAAGAATCCTGCCGTTGTGGTTGTGGTTGTGGTTGTGGATGCTTCCCCCTACCCCAAACTAAGAGTGGAAAGTATAGTAACCACAAGAAGAAGGCTGAAATGTGTCTGGATTAGCATGGTCTATAATTATTATAACAGTCTTGTTAAGTCTCAGTCGATTAGATCGCTCCCTCCCCTCGTATCGCTCCAGGGCTCCCTCGATCGCTCCCTCCAGGGCGATCAGGGGGCCAATCCCAGCGCCCCCGGCCGCCGCCCCCTCCCCCCTCCCCCCTCCCCTCCACCTCATCGTCCTCAGAGACGTGCGCCGGCTAAGCCCGGGCGCCGCCAGTGATGGGGACGGCGGGGATCTAGGCTGTAGCCCCACAGTCTAGAGGGACCGGCGGCGCGAGATCACCTTTCGGTCTTCGTCTTTCCTGGCGGTTTGACGCTGCTCCGGCGGCTTCATGTGGAGGGCGGATCAGGAGGGGATGTGGCCATGGTTGACTGGTCGGCGGCGCCTCCAATCAGATCAGATCTGGCCGGTGCCCCTGGCGGTGGTGGCTATCTCCTCACTCGGAGGTGGTCGGCATGAGGCTGGATGGTCAGATCTCGAGATCCGCCATCTAGTTCTGGCTGCGAGTCGGAAAGACATAGTTGCTGGTGAAAATCGAGCCGATGACGGCGTTCTGCGTCGTTACCTTGATGATGGCATCATCGTGTAACTACTGCCGACCCACTCGTGCTGCTCTAGGGGAAACCCTAGGATCTGGTCTTCCAGACCGGACGATGGTGGTACTGCGGTGTCGTTTTCTCTTTTGGGAGTATCGTTTGTGGAGTAGAGCTGGAAGACAGAGGCAGGAGGTGGAGTGGCTTCGTCTTGCACAGAGTTTTCGGTGGAGATGTCAAGTCATGCCTGGACGACAGGTGCTACGCTATGTCATGCCTGGTCGGCAGGTGCTACGTACGACAGATCTTCCAGAATCTTCGCGTTTGGATGGACAAACGCGGGGCGGTGACGCTGTGGTGGCGTCGACAGATGGACGGACTAGCAAAGATGATACGGGTCTCTCTCCTGAAGATGGGTCAGCGATTCGATTATGATGGCGATGTCTAAAACGTGTGCATGTGGTGTACGCTTTAGGTCTGCTGCACCGGCTGTGGGTTCCGATACGTTATGTGGATGGATCGGCGACGGCACTAGTTTTAGATATCGGGAGTGAGAGCACTCCACATTATCGAGTTTTGTAGGTGTGAGTGATGTGTTCGGGTGGCTTGATGTATGTTCTTGTTAGACCTATGTTCAATAATACTAAATAAAGATGGTCGTATGCATCGATTGATGCAGAGGCGGGGTCTTAACCTCCTTTTAAAAAAGAAGTCTCAGTCAACATCAATCGAAAGAAAACGAAGAAGGTAAATCACTCGGGCGAGCAGGACGGGTTCACCTGTTGCTACTATAGATAGGACGGAGAAGAAAGGAACGGTGGTAGAAGTGTTCTTCACGGTTCCTGCTCTGCCTGCCCTGGTCACTCACCCAGGGTCCACATCCACAATCGCTGTCAGCAATGGGAACGCGGCTACCCGCGACGTGATCACAGGGAATCTATTTACGCCTTCTGGTACGTAAACATCCGGTGCTGTACCTAACACCAACGTGATTAGCAGCCGTAGCCCCTAGCTACCCCCCAAACCAAACCTGGTAGCTTCACCGATCGCTCCATCGGACTTCGGACGGAAAGGGACCAAGGAAGGGCCAGCGGATCGGATTCGCTGATGGCAACAACACAAGTGTATAGCACTAAAGAAATGGGACACCTTTTGTCGTTGGAAGTATTGTATGTGGTTCGTCTCAAACTCTGAATGGCAAATTGTATGATGGGGGATGGAACGGAAGCATGGTGCTTCAGCTCTGTCCGACGTTGCCCTTTTTTCTCGCTGCAGCAGGAGAAGGCCGGCTTTCTGTTTCGGCTGCTTCAACAGAAGAAGGCCTTTGTAGGGATGGGAGCAGCATCAGGGTGCGCACCGCATGCATCAGCAGCACCCCAGTTTTGAAGTGAACGGTGCTAAGTTCATGGTTTGCAGTTTTGCGCCTCGGAGGATAAGATTCGCTGGTCTAGGTTACATATTTTTAGAGGACGATTTGCGCTAAGTTCGAGTACTTGACTGGACATTTATTTCATTTAATTTGAGATAATATTACAGAGCAATGTTATTTGTACACACAAATTTTTACAACAAAAAGTTACATACTACATCCTCCTTTCCACATTGTTAGGCATATTAGTTTTAGCACGAAAATTAACGCACCAATCATCATTAGTTGAAACATCTTAGCGGGAAGCATCCACGACTCAAAAAGAAAGAAAGACATGCACGATCTCTTGTGACTATCTCCATGATATTAGTGATACTTTATAACTACTATAGAGAGGAAATCGACTGCATGCGTCATAGAGCATCTCCAACAGGTGCACAAAAAATTCGCTCCCTAAAATAGTTTTAGCGCGCCACTGTAGCATTTTTAATGCGCCAGACCCAATATTGCTTTTGCAGATGCTCAAAAACGCGCGCCCAAAAGAACACGCAGTGTAAATTGTAAAGCGCGCGTAATCCGGCGCCTCAAATTTGCAGTTTTTTATAGCGTTTTTCAACACGCGCCCAACCCTGTTTTGCGCGCAGCGCACGGCCCAGTTTTTGGGCGCCTGTTAGAGATGCTCTTACATACTGGGACTGCATGCAAAAGCTAATACGCCTAACAAAATGAAAAGGAGGGAGTAGTTCATTAATAGGACGGTTAGTAAAAGTCAAGGGGTAGCTACCAAGCTGAACCAATGTAATACATAATGATATCGTAGAATCCGTACGTATGGATATGATTTTCCAGTTACATGTAAGACTTTTTTTATCGGAAACACTAACGACCACACGTGTGGGCGTTTGCATCTCGCCCACACGCGTGGATCCGTGTTTCGTTTGTTGATGCACGAATCTTGGCATGTTTGTGGTGCCACGTAGGACTGGGCTGATGTGTGGACATTCATTAGGTCGCCCACACGTCCGTTTCATCACACGGAAGGGCTGGTGTGTGTGCGTTTAGCGGTTCGTCCACACGCCAGTTTTCACTCACGCACAAGGGTCGGTGTGTGGGCATTTGTCATCTCGCCCACACGCCCGTCTCCTCTCCCACACCCAAGCTGCCAGTTGCCATGCGTTTTGCAGTGTACATGGCAACTGCCCTAGTGTGCTTGTAAGCAGATGGCAACTCTTTCTTCTTTTTTTATCCGAACATGTCAGTTGCCATATGCTTTGCAGGGTACACGACAACTGCCCTAGTGTGCTTGTAAGCAGATGGCAACTCTCTCTTTTTACCTGAACATATTGTTTTGCCATGTCTCTTTGTAGCGCTACACGGCAACTGCCTAATGTTAGTAGGTGGCAACTCCTAAGAGTTTCAAACCATGGCAACTGTAGTAAACCAGATCATACATGGCAACAGCTGCAGTTGTCCAAAATGGCATCCGGCACTTGACTTGAGATGGCAACTGTAGTTGAGCAACCATGGCAACTGTAGTTGTCCGACATGACAACTGTAGTTCAGCGACATGGCAACTGCAGTTAAACGGACATTGAAGAGAATTCGGACCATGACAACTGCGGGGACGCGTGGTGACTGCCACGCTGGGCGCGCGGGACCGTGAGGTAGGTGGCTGATAGAGGTCGTGTGGGCGTTATGCATTTTGCCCACACATAAGCGTGTGAGAGGGACCGCAAGGGAAAAAAAGAGGCGTGTGGGTGCTAGTTGTTTTGCCCACACATAGACGTGTGGGCTGGTCCTCTTAGACACCACACAAAATGTGTAAGCAGATCCCTTAACGCCCACACGTTGTGGCATTATCGTCGTCCTTTTTTTATTAAGGACACAAACAACCGATCGGGAATTTTCCTATTCTTGGCTTATAGCGAGAAATAGGAGCAAGAATACAAATAGCACAAGAGAGAGCATGTGTTGGGCTGCCTGAATATCGGTGGTATTATGTTCTTTTCCGGTTTTCGACATGTGCTTTCTTCTTTTTCTCCTTTTATGGTTTTATGTTTTTTCATTTTATTACTTCCTAAAGTGTGGTCATTTTTCAATAAATGATTTTCATTTAAAAAATATATACATTTTTCGAAATTTACAGGATCATTATTTTTGGTTCATGAACATTAAAAAAATCTTATACTTTTAGTTATTTAAAAAATAATTTTTTATGTTTTATTATATTTCAAAACACATGGATTTTTTTAAATCAAACATTTTTTAAACTCCAATAACATTTTGCAATTTTTTTAAATCTGTCAAAAAAAAGGTTAGCCGGTTTCCTTTTACAGCGAAGAACAACCGTTTGAAATACCAAATATTTGTTTTCTTAGTGAACGTCTCTTCTCAGCGAACAACACATGCACAGACAAACTATTGGGCCCCACACACATACGCGATTTATGGTTGCGCTACATCTTTTTAGAGGACGATTTGTGCTAAGTCTGATTACTGCACATAACCCTTTCATTTTATTTTATTTTGAGAACATGTTACATTTGAATCTTTTATATTAGGCACACAGGGCATGCCTCGTAGTTTCTTCTTCTTCTTGGGAATTATACAATGACTTTATTCAAAATCGACATCCATTAGCTCATTACACATACTATGCTTTGGATCATATGACCTTTTCTTTTACAAAATAACTCCTTTGGCTATGAATATATATTATATACCTAAAGAATGTAAGGTTCTATCGTACACTCCTACTTCGTCCAATATTACGCCCGTTCCCGCCCCCTTTCTCCTTGTATTAATTTTTTCCTCCCATATCTGGTTTTTTCCATCACCCTGAAGCCACCTCAACTACCCCACCACATATTTACTTATCATACCTTCTTTGGTACCCCCCCGGTCCTTTTTACTTAGTATATAAGATTTGTCTACAGTCAAACTTTATAAAATTTGACCAACTTTATAGAAAAAAAATATCAACATTCACTATACGAAATCAATACCATTAGATGCATCATGAATTTAATTTTCATATTGTATAACTTTAGTATTGTAGACGTTGATATTTTTCCATATAAATATGGTCAAACTGTACGAAGTTTGACTTCGGACAAATATGCGTAGTAAAAAGAACTGAAGGGAGTAAATTAAGAAGTGCTTACAAACAACTGTTCACTAATTACATAGTCCTATTTATTAACACAATTAAAATTAATATGAGCAGGTAAAGCACGGGTTAACCTACTATTATTTTTACTCCCCGGCAATGAAATCACGTGAAAACATGAAAGTAGTTCATTTAGCATAGATTTTCTAGTGCAGATGGCTCGCAGATTTTCTTAAAGACAAAGATTTTTTTTTTAGACAATCTTAAAGACTCTTAAAGACAAAGATGGTTTGCGGCCATGCGTGGCGTCGGCCTTTTTTGTTAGGGAATGTTTGCAAGAGACTGGACGTTTGTTGTGGTATTGCGTCGTAGTGCTCGTAGCCCAATGGCCCATGTGAGGGGCCAAGAATGGCACAGCACGAGCCACGAAGTGAATTCCACTCTAGCCCATCACACTATTCGACCCGGCCCGCTTCTGCTGCGACCGCACTGCACGGACCATCCCTCTTTCCATTCCCCTTCCAAGCTGCAGGCTGCAGCCTCCATGCCGCTCGCCCCGCGCCGACGCCGCCAAAACCCTCCCCAAAACCTCCGACAGACGCCGCCCACCTCCCAGGGATGCCGCCCAGGCCGGCGAGGCGGGTGTTCCAGTACATCTCCTCGCCCCGCAGGCCGCCGCCGTCCCCGCTGCCCGCGGCCCCCGCCGCCGGGGAGGCCACGGCCTCCGAGGCCGACGCCGACTCGGTCTACCACATCGTGACGGCCGCGCCCACGCCGTCGGCCATGGAGTCCGCGCTCTCCGCCTCCGCCGTCCCTCTCTCGCCGCCGCTCCTCGACCTCGTCCTCCGCCGCTTCCGCTTCGCCCACGGGGACCCGCTCCGCGCGCTCTCGCTCCTCTCGCTCGCCGCCGACCGCTGCGGCGTCGCGCCCTCCCCCTTCGCGCTCGACACGGCCCTCTACGTGCTCGGCCGCGCCCGCCGCTTCTCCCACATGTGGGACCTCGTCCAGTCCATCCACCGGCTCTGCCCCGACGCCATCACCGCGCGCACCGCCATGGTCGTCCTCGGCCGCGTCGCCAAGATCTGCTCCGTCCGCGAGACCGTCGCCTCCTTCCGCCGCCTCTTGCGGCTCTTCCGCGGCCGCGAGGGCACCGAGTCGGCCGACCTCTTCAACGCGCTGCTCCGCACGCTCTGCCAGGAGAAGAGCATGTCCGACGCGCGCAACGTCTACCACGCGCACAAGCACGAGTTCCAGGTGAACCGCCATACCTTCAACATCCTGCTCTCCGGGTGGAAGTCCTCCGAGGATGCCGATGCGTTCTTCGCAGAGATGCGAGAGCACGGGATTGATCCTGACTTGGTCACCTACAACTCTTTGATTGATTGCCACTGCAAGAACCATGGCGTGGAGAAGGCCTATAAGCTGCTCGATGAAATGCGTGGGAATGAAATTGCTCCCGATGTGATCACCTATACGAGTTTGATTGGCGGATTGGGACTGGTTGGCCAGCCTGACAAGGCTAGAGACCTGCTGAAGGAGATGCGTGAGCTTGGATGTCACCCGGATGTGGCGGCGTACAATGCCACAATACGGAACTTTGTTATAGCAAAGAGGCTTGGTGATGCGTTTGCGTTGATGGACGAAATGGCCTCAAGGGGACTGATGCCGAATGCCACGACATATAACCTTTTCTTCCGGTTCTACTACTGGGCGTACGATATTGGTAGCACGTGGCTGTTGTATGAGCGGATGCGGTCTGAAAGATGCTTCCCCAACACGCAATCTTGCATGTTTATTATCAGGTTATGTCATCGGCATGGTAAGGTGGCAGAAGCACTAGAGCTGTGGGGCGATATGGTCGAGAACGGGTTTGGATCATTCACCTTGGTGTCAGATGTTTTGTTTGACCTGTTATGTGATGAGGGAAAGCTGGAGGAGGCTGAGAGGTGCTTCCATCAAATTACTGATTTGGGGCAGAAACCCAGCAGCATTTCATTTAGAAGAATCAAGATACTAATGCAGCTTGCCAACCGGGAAGAATCTATTGCCGGGTTAACTGAGAAAATGGCTCGGTTTGGCCGGCTGCTGCCTGAGGATTGCCAAAGAGTTCGTCCCCCTGCTGAAACCACACCCGATGGAGATGATACTGAAATAATAATAGCAACTTAGCATGTTATTCATACGACAGGGAGCATCATTTGATGACCACAAATTTGGTTGACCAGGAAATTGTTGAATTGGTTCTGAAGAGTTCATTGTACTATTATTATCCTGTGGAGGTAAACCTTCTAGATTTCTGATTTCATATGAAGGTATTGGTTAGTCGTTTTGCTTCCATCATTTCTGATGACAATATTGCCTCTCCAAACAGGTATGAACAATTCGGGATGTTATTGAGAGACAATCGATGTATATTGTCAGATTATTGTCATTATTAATACTTCCCCTGTTCCTAAATATAAGTCTTTTTTAGAGATTCCACTATGGACTACATACGGAGCAAAATGAGTGAATCTACACCCTAAAATGTGTCTATATACATCCGAATGTAGTTTGTATTGAAATCCCTAGAAAGACTTATATTTAGAAACGGAGGGAATATATAACTTTCCTGAAAAAATTCATACAGTGGGGGACGTCTAACCTGCCTGTTGGACCATATGGTATTACACCACTGTCCAATCTCTCATATGAAATTGAAACTGCATATGGTATACCAACGTCATAGAACCTCATTATGATGAACGTAGAATTGGAAGTTTGGAACTACTCCCTCAATTCCGATTATTTGATGTGTTACCAAATTTTGCAAAGACCAAGGAAATCCTGCGATTAGGAGATTTGGAGGATGCCGGCCAAATTTGTGGTCCCGCTCTGCTGGGAGTCTCATTGTATAAAATGTTTTTTTTACAATTAATTCAAGCTCTGTCTTTGTCTGAAATAAAAGTGTGAAGTTACAGGGAAGGAAAGCAAACACGTATATTGTCTCTCGATTTATCGCATGAAGGTAATGTGCAAGTGCTCATGAATCTGTTCTGCAACAGAAGATGTGGCCTTTTTATTTTATTTTTGTGAATGACCTGAAAATGGAAGTATTAACTTGCTGATGTGAATAGCCAGTAGCGCACTTAGGGACTGAATGAATGTGCATCGCTATACATGGTTAGCTTGGCTATTGGGGCAAACGTCAGGCCTGGGTGCTTTTCCCAATTTTTTTGATGGATTTTCCCAAGACTAACATGCAGATCACTGGATTTGCAGCTGCACTCTTTGGAAAACTAGAAATAAGGCGTGTTTTGTGGAAAATGGATTTGTTCCCCTGCTAGTTTGTTGTGTTCCTTAATGCAGGGCAGATCTGCATCCTCCGGTGGATAAGCAAGCACTGCTTTAAGGCACTGAGATTTTCCGGGCGCATGCCTTTGGGAGGCATACGAAGTGCAGGAAATAGGTCAGACTCTTGTGCCTGTTCTTTAGTAGCTAGCGCCTCCCCCCTTGGGTTCTCCTGCACCCCCTATTCTCTTGCTTTAGGGCCTGTTTGGATCAGTGCCAAAACCTGCCCAACTAATTTATGCTTTGTGCTGTCTGAACCTTGCTACATTACTGAATTTCAATAGTGGAACCTAGCTGTATGTTTGCGAACGAATTACTGAATTTCAATAGTGGAACCTAGCTGTATGTTTGCGAACGAATGAAAATAGGAAAGACTAACTAAAGGGCCTAGAAATCCCATGGCAGCTCGCTGTTGTGATCCATAGAGATTGAGCGAGCTGGGGATGAAACTAATACATCGTCTCGTACGGACGCCTTCTTGAGACAGAAATTGTGTTCGGCCATGTTTTCCTCGGATCTTGTGCGCAAGAGAACGAGATATAATAAACACCGAGGCCTCATTCGGTTCGGAGGATTTTCATAGAAAAAACATAGGGGCAAGGATTCTAGAGAAAATTTTCTATAGATGCATTCAGTTTGTAGGAAATGTGTACTGAAATTTCGTAGGAATACTAATCATCTCCTGTGTTTTTTGGGAAACTGTACATCCATTCAAAGGATTTTTATAGGATTTTGGATGATTGAAATCCTGTAGAAAACATTGGTCCTTTGATTCATAGGATTAGTTGTACTACATTTCTCATAGAAAATCTAACATCTACTCCAACCTATTTTTACAATTCTTTTGTTTTTCCCGTGGCATCAAATACTCCTTTCCTATTCTATAGGATTCGAGTGGGCATGCCACTCCAATCCTATACCTTTTCTATTCATGCGTTTTCAAAATACTGTGAATCAAAGAGGCCCTGAAAGCTCATTTGCTGCGTAGGAGTGACGCAAGATAATTCCTTAGGATAACAAGTTTTATCCTATCAAATTCCTGTACTACTCCTGATTCCTATATTTTTGTTTCCTCCCAACCGAATGAGCCTTGAACAGGTTTTAGATAAGTTAGAGTATCTACAACTGGACTTATCAAATCCGCCCCCCCTAAATGTTCGCGGACGTGCCCGGTCAGTGTCCAGGCGTGTTCGTTTTAAGCCTCTATTTGTCTGTCCATGTAGCCACTCTTCATTTTCTTCTTTATATGTGCGGTCACTTGCATGTGATTGATGGAGATGAAGAGAAAGAAAAAAATAAAAAATAATGAAAAAGAAAAAGGTTGTCCGGGGTGAGCCGTGTTCTATGTGCCAGACTGACCGGGCGCATCCACGAGCCCTTGTATCCTCTTTACATTTGATCTTAATACGAGGGTTCGCGGATAACCCAGATGTAAAGAGATGATATGAAGGGTTTGGCTGGTTCATTTTTTTTCTTCTCTTTTGGTTCGATCACTGGGCGTCCGAGGAGGATTTGAGGAGGCAGGGTGTAGATGGTCGGTGCAGCTAGCCGAAAGGACACACGAGTCTGCTCGACCGGACCCACTTCCACCTCCTAGAATTCTGGCTCCGAGTTTATTGCTAGTACGTTTTTTTTTTGAGAAAATTATTGCTAGTACATGTGTCTGCTCGTATTCCATCCCGCCTCCTAGAATTCCAGGAACAGAGTTATTACCCACCCAGTCCACCGATGATCTCTACAGTATATAAACAACACACTCGCAGTTGCCTCAGCTTCTCATCCCATTCCCAGCTGGAAACGCACGCATAATGCCGAAGCAGATCCTCCACGACGCTGTCATGTACTAGTCAGAGGAGGACTTGCCGTGTCATGGCAGATTGAATGGCCAAGATAAAAAGGAAACCCAATGGCAGAAGATCTACGGCTGTCAACGTTTATTCATTTCCGTCCTTGTTATTATTTCTATATTCAAGTTACTCTCTGTAACCTCAGGCTATATAAGGTGTGGTAACTAGAGGAGATGTATCGATCAACTATTCAGCCAAATATTGGTTATTATCAATACAACAATACCTTTACATACATACACCATATACACAAGTTCCTCACTGTTCTTGGTGATTTCATACTTTTTCCCAATTTCTTGTTCTTGATCCACTTCATCCATGGCTGATCCATCCGGGATCTGACAGACGCCCACAAGGAGCACCCCCTGGTGCTCCGCCGCGTCGCCGGCGCCGACTTTGTCTGCAGTGGCTGCGCCTGCAACGGAGCAGGTTTCCGCTACCGCTGCGACGCCTGCGACTTCGACCTGCACGAGTTCTGCGCGACGTGCCCGCCGACCGCGCTCCTTCCTTTCCACGGGCAGCACCCGCTGACGTTCGAGCCGGCCGTGGCCTACGACGATGGTCGCGTCTGCGACCTGTGCGAGACGCGGATCTACGGCATGCACTACAGGTGCCGCCCGACCGCCTTCGACGTGCACCCTGTCTGCTCCCAGCTGCCAGCCGCGGCCGTCTCGCCGTTGCACCCGGAGCATCTCGTCGTCCTCACCGTGGCCCGTCCAACGAAGTGCACGCGCTGTAGCACCGACTGCCTCTGGCGCTACCGGTGCAGTCCCTGCGGGGTCGACCTGCACCCCAGGTGTCTGCTGGGGTCTGACAAGACACCCCTCTGCATTCCCAAAGACAGCGGCCGCCTGTCACGCGGCTTCTTCTTGTGATGAAGCCTCCGACTTGGACTGAGCGAGCTGACGAGTGTTGAGTGTTGAACATCTGAATCAAATGGTGTGGTCTCCAATCTGCAGAATGCCCTGGTGTCAATGAGTTAGGTCATGTGGTCATGCGTCGTGCTACATGCATGTTCGTCACCTCTGTATTTGTACTGCAGTTGTTTGTGCCGATTCAGCTCGATTTGGAGTTACTTTGCTAGAATAAATCGTAAGAATCTGGAATTAGTTTCCTTAAAATTTAGCATTAGTACTCCCTCCGTCCCGAAATTCATGTCGCGCGCACAGTGCAGTGGTTATTTCGCAAAAAACACCTCGTAATCTTAAAACAATAGCAAACAGGTACTCCTTCTGCTTCCTCCGTCCGGCGCCCGCGCGTCGCCACGGGCCGGCGCCGTGGGATTCCGCCGACGTGCTGGAGATTCGGCGCTCGCAGCCCACCCGCAACCACCCACCGCCGCCCAACCGCCACCAGCTGCTCGCCGATTCCGCCGCCCACCGCCGCGACCACCAGGCGAGCTGGTCCTCGATCCGCAAGGACCTGCGGCGCCAAGCTGCGCGATTCCGCCACCTAGCTGAGCTGCCGCCCATCTGCACGACCAGCCACCACGGCGCGGCGCCCACTTGCACCTGCACCGCCGCCAACCTCCACGATCTCGCCGCGATCCTTCCCCGCGCCCCGTCTCTGCTGCTGGGAGACTCCAATCGCCGGCCCAGTCTCTCCTTTTCCGCCGGATCCTTCCTCACCGGCTCTGCTGCTGGGGTAGTCCTTCCCTGCCGCTCCTTCCTCGCCGCCGACGCCTACTACTGCTGCTGCCCCCGCCGACGACGCCTACTGCTTCTGCTGCTTCGACCACCTGCAGTTGGTAGTCCTGCAAAATTGGTAATGTTAATTTTGGAAGCATTCAGTAAATGGCAAGATTTTGTTAATTTTGGAAACATTCAATAATGTTAATTACGGAAACATTCAATCTGGAATGGGATTTTGTTAATTTTGGAAACATTTAATCATGTTAATTTTGGAAACATTCAACCATGTTAATTTCGGAAACACTCAATCAGACAAGATTTTGACAACTGGGATTATTACGCATAATGTGAACAATTAACAAGATTGTACGCAGGGACAGTTAACAAGATTACTCCATGATGTGAACAATTATACAATTAGACAGAGAGTACACAGGGACAATTAACAGGATGACTCCATGATGTTCCTTGCTGCTCCACAATCTGGATATCAGTTAACAGGATTACTCCATGATGTTCCTTGCTGCTCCACAATCTGGAAATTAAACAATTTAAAACAATCTGGAGTAACAGGATTACTCCATGATGTTCCTTACTGCTCAAAATTCAGTTAACTGTTTCAAGCTGAGGCTAGTTCACTGAAACCTGTGCGCACCATTTAAAATGATTTGTCAATTAAACAATTTAAAATAAAAAATTACAGTAGATTAGGACTCAAGCTGAGATTAGTTCACTGAAAGAAAAAGAAAATGCACAAGATCAGGACTCAAGCTGAGACTAGTTTCTGATTTACTCATGATTGAAAATGCCAAAGTGCTTTGCTTTACAACCAATGAGGAGGCCCACACTACTATACTGCAAGATGCAGCTATTACTCATTTCACAGTAGGTTGACAATATGCAAATGATTTCCTAGGGGTTTCAGACCTGCTATGTGCTTATGTACTGAAATGCAATTAGCGTGATGGAACGTCAGGCACACCACATGACCACAATGCAGTACTGAAGCCATTTCTTACTCTTATGAGCTAAAGTTCAGGCAGTAAACTGACAGATGTAAGACCCAATGAGAACACTATATGGGGCAGCTTAAATGCCATCCGGGTTCACTACGCAAGTGGTCCATGGAGATTTACTTTTCTTCTGAAAAAGAAGAAGAAGAAGAAGTAAAATGAGGGCGATCTGCCCACATGAACTCTGCATTTCTTCATAGATGCAGAGTACAGAATAGTAATGCAGATAGGGTGAGCTAAATTTATGGGTCATGTCAATACTGTGCACAGCAAGCACGGAGACGCTGTGAAAGCCTCGTCCGAAGATTCAGATAGAGGAACAAGACATTCAGATAAAGTTTGTTAAATGGAAAATACTCCAAGCAGCAGTACTCCAGGAGTACACTTCTCAGTTTTGTCAGTTGGTGATTAGTTATGAACCTAACTTTTGTTAAATGGAAAGTTTGGTTAAAGTTTGATTAACTAAATTTGACAGCTAGTGATCAGTTATGAACCTGATTTCTGTTAAATGGACAATTTGGTTACAGTTTGATCTTGAGCTAGTGAACAAGCCGTTTCAAAACAGAGCATAGTTTCAAAACAAAGCAATTGCAAACTTGAGCTAGTGAACAAGCAATAGAACTTGAGCTGAAATCAATGCATAGCAATGGAACTTGAACAGAGTTTGAAAAGAAAACAAAGCTTTAGTCTGAATCTCTGGATCAAACTAGAAATGCCCACATAGAGGAGTAAATTGACAGTTTTGACAGTAAATTTAGTCTGAAACTTAGCATCAAGTAGTTTCAGTACTCATCTCTGAATCTTTTTTTTGCGGTTAAACTCATCTCTGAATCTAAAATCTTGAACAGGAGCTCCAGACGATGTCGGCCTTGAGGTGCTGGACGACGGTGCCGTGGCTGAACAGGAGTGGACGGCGTCGTTTACCTGCTGGCGACGGCGACACGGGGTGTACAGCAGCGTCGACCTGCTGGCGAAGGAGCTGCGGCGTGGCGGGGCTACCGACCGAAGATGGCGTGGGAGGGGCAGGGTTGGGCTGCGGCGGGTAGGTATGAGGTCGACGGAGGCTCGCCGGCGAGGAGGTGGTCCACGACGCGCAGGGGAACCAGGCGGCGGCAAAAATCGAACCTTGCTGCTTGGGGGGTGTGCGTGTGTGTGTGGAGCCGGCGAGGAAGGAGACGGAGTGGACTGCGGGTTTGGTCGGGGAAATTTAAAGGACTAAATTGCAAAAAAGCCTTTGCGACAAGAATTACGGGACGGAGGGAGTACTTTTTTTTTAAACGAGGCAAAAGACTTCATTTTCATTGATTAAGAAGAAGAAGAATTGCCCGGTTAATTGACGGAAAACCAGGCTAAAACCGATACAATCCAGCCCACAAAATGGGCACCACCGGCCAACCTAGCCACCGACATGGAACACAGAGCTGCAGGACAGCTGCACAAGCCACGACTGCACATGCCAACAGATGGCCACACGCACAAACAACCGACAGCTCCGACTTTGACGACGAGCATCACGAGGGAAACATGCAGGACTTGCGCCGACCGTGCTCACCGCAAACGACCACCGAGTGTCTGTCATCGTCGCCGCCTGGACTCGCTCCACCGCAACTCCGACTTCAAAACAACCAGGCAACCCACGGAAGAGCACCTCGGACACGCCGGGAAGATCCGATTACCAAAGCCCGAGCCGCGACCGAAGCTCCTCTCGACGCCATCATCGTTGCCATACAGAAAATAGTGCCCCAAAAACAGCCTCCTCAGCAAACCACGCGGCGAAGATGCCGCCAACCACCGCGGCGAAGATGCCGTCAACCACCGGTCTTCAGTTGTAGCCGGCTCCAAGACGATGCCCCCAAGGTTATCGAATAGAATTGCTTCCAAAATACTGTTCTGCACATGGAAACTACTACTCCCTCTTTACGGAGGGAGTATTAGACTACTAGTTTGTCCTTGGTTGATCGGGCGCTCAAATGGGGAACTGAAAAATTGTTACAGTTCGAAACAAATCAAATTAATAGAAAAATTTGCCATTAGTGCAAATCTTCCATGAGTCCATCCCACGATCAAATGATCCAATCCTATGGGCAACGGCAATGCAGCTGTACAACGGGACGCCGGTAGAGTCATCTCGCCTATATTGCGTTTGATCTTCATCCTTCAATAGTCTCATCATATATAATATAGTACTTCTTGAGGCACCGATTCGTATTCTAATCATATCATAAACTGACAATATGCTCATCATATCATACACATAATAGTCTCATCATATCATCCAACACAAATCATGTCGTCACATCATAATCATGATATAGCTATATAAGTTACATGACATGTCTCATCATATATAATATAGTACTTCTTGAGGCACCGATTCGTATCCCTCTCTCGCACTAGCACTAGCGTGAACCTAAACTAACTACTTTCCACTTCGGCTCTGCTATCGAACCCTCTCTGGCTGTCGCTCGGAAACCGGTACACCTGGGTCTAACACTCCGGCCACTCGTCGTATACTCCTGGCGTAGCACTTCTTCACCATCGATGATCTATGTACCTGCATCGTCACATGAGTCGATTATATGCAACATATATAGTTGAGCAACAGAAAAAGACAGACTTGGCAAAAATAGAAGCAACATACCATAAGCATAAATAACAAAGTTCATCGTACCCAAAATGCCCTAACCAGAGTGATCTTCGCTAGTTGAGGAGGACGGTTTAATTACATCACAAATAAAGTTTCGTCATGCATAACTCAAAGTTTCGTCATAGAGAAAGTATGGACTAGACGGACACTTGGTCATATATCGTCAATCACTCCAACATGTCGTGCCATCCATCCAAGTCAGGGAGATAATCCCCGAGTGCAGTGAAAGGCTTCAGGTCGAGACGCTGAGCCGATACGCGTGTTCGGACGTCTTCCCGCGATATTTGCCCTTCTTCGTATAACATCCCTATTTTTTTAGACCTCCTTCATGATGATTTGGGCAAGTTCACGCTGCATGTGATAGAACTCAGCTCGAAGTCGATGATCCAGGATATCTCCTAGGTTCTTTGCCCATTGCAGAATATGGGCATCTCCGGATCTAGGTGACATGCGAAGGTTCTGCTAACCCCGTATGTACTCCAGCATGTGGTGGAGGACATAGAATCCATCACTGAGAGTATCACTCGGTTGCTGGATGCAGCAGAAGTCAGTCTTATAGCCGAAGGCGGGCGCGCGGTTCCTTGTCTTCTTGAGCGTGATCTCTCCACCCCGTAGGCCGTAGGTAAAGATAGCACAGTCGAGAACAGACTGGATGTGTGTGTAATCCTTTTTCTTCATGTTCTTCGATGAGTCCAAGTAAAGAGCGTGGGAGAGTCAGGGGTAAAGGATGATGAGGACGACGCGCCCGTCGCTGCGCAAAATAAGTACACCTCAAATTATCATCCACGCGCGCAAATGAATGATTGAAATCGAAGAAAGGATATCAGCGCGGATGACTTACATGGGATGATAAGGCACGAGAATCGTCTCCTTGTCTTTATTACCGACCATGAAATCGGTGATGTAGTTACTCGCGTTGTTGGGGAACGCAATATTTCAAAAAATTTCCTACGATCACACAAGATCTATCTAGGAGATGCATAGCAACAAGCGGGGAGAGTGTGTCCACGTACCCTCGTAGACCGAAAGCGGAAGCGTTAAGTAACGCGGTTGATGTAGTCGAATGTCTTCGCGATCCAACCGATCAAGTACTGAACGCACGGCACCTCCACGATCTGCACACGTTCAGCTCGGTGACGTCTGATACGTCTCCAACGTATCTATACTTTTTGATTGCTCCATGCTATATTATCTACTGTTTTGGACATTATTGGGCTTTATTATTCACTTTTATATTATTTTTGGGACTAACCTATTAACCGGAGGCCCAGCCTAGAATTGCTGTTTTTTTGCCTATTTTAGAGTTTCGTAGAAAAGGAATATCAAATGGAGTCCAAACAGAATGAAACCTTCGGGAACGTGATTTTTAGGAAGAATATGATCCAGGAGACTTGGACCCTACGTCAAGAAACAAAAGAGGAGGCCACGAGGTAGGGGGCGCGCCCTCTACCCTCGTGGGCCCCCTGTTGCTCCACCGACGTACTCCTTCCTCCTATATATACCTACGTACCCCCAAACGATCAGATACGGAGCCAAAAACCTAATTCCACCGCCGCAACCTTCTGTACCCATGAGATCCCATCTTGGGGCCTGTTCCGGAGCTCCGCCGGAAGGGGCATCCATCACGGAGGGCTTCTACATCAACACCATAGCCTCTCCGATGAAGTGTGAGTAGTTTACCTCAGACCTTCGGGTCCATAGTTAGTAGCTAGATGGCTTCTTCTCTCTTTTTGGATCTCAATACAATGTTCCCCCCCTCTCTCGTGGAGATCTATTCGATGTAATCTTCTTTTTGCGGTGTGTTTATTGAGACCGATGAATTGTGGGTTTATGATCAAGATTATCTATGAACAATATTTGAGTCTTCTCTGAATTCTTTTATGTATGATTGGTTATCTTTGCAAGTCTCTTTGAATTATCAGTTCGGTTTGGCCTACTAGATTGATCTTTCTTGCAATGGAGAAGTGCTTAGGTTTGGGTTCAATCTTGCGGTGTCCTTTCCCAGTGACAGTAGGGGCACCAAGGCACGTATTGTATTGTTGCCATCGAGGATAACAAGATGGTTTTTTTTATCATATTGCATGAATTTATCCCTCTACATCATGTCATCTTGCTTAAGGCGTTACTCTGTTTTCATGAACTTAATACTCTAGATGCATGTTGGATAGCGGTCGATGAGTGGAGTAATAGTACTAGATGCAGGCAGGAGTCGGTCTACTTGTCTCGGACGTGATGCCTATATACATGATCATACCTAGATATTCTCATAACTATGCTCAATTCTGTCAATTGCTCAACAGTAATTCGTTCACCCACCGTAAAATACTTATGCTCTTGAGAGAAGCCACTAGTGAAACCTATGGCCCCCGGGTCTATCTTCATCATATTAATCTTCCAACACTTAGTTATTTCCTTTGTTTTTTACTTTGCTTTTATTTTACTTTGCATCTTTATCATAAAAATACCAAAAATATTATCCTATCATATCTATCAGATCTCACTCTCGTAAGTGACCGTGAAGGGATTGATAACCCCTTATCGCGTTGGTTGCGAGGATTTATTTGTTTTGTGTAGGTGCGAGGGACTCGCGCGTAGCCTCCTACTGGATTGATACCTTGGTTCTCAAAAACTGAGGGAAATACTTACGCTACTTTGCTGCATCACCCTTTCCTCTTCAAGGGAAAACCAACGCAGTGCTCAAGAGGTAGCAAGAAGGATTTCTGGCTCCGTTGCCGGGGAGGTCTACGCAAAAGTCAACATACCAAGTACCCATCACAATCCTTTATCTCCCGCATTGCATTATTTGCCATTTGCCTCTCGTTTTCCTCTCCCCCACTTCACCCTTGCCGTTTTATTCGCCCTCTCTTTTTCGTTCGCCTCATTTTCGCTTGCTTTTTGTTTGCTCGTGTGTTGGATTGCTTGTTTGTCACGATGGCTCAAGATAATACCAAATTATGTGACTTTACCAATACCAACAATAATGATTTCCTTAGCACTCCGATTGCTCCTCTTACCGATACCGAATCTTGTGAAATCAATGTTGCTTTGTTGAATCTTGTCATGAAATATGAATTCGCCGGCCTTCCTAGTGAAGATGCCGGTACTCATCTAAATAGCTTCGTTGATTTGTGTGATATGCAAAAGAAGAAAGATGTTGATAATGATATTGTTAAGTTGAAGCTATTTCCTTTTTCGCTTAGAGATCTTGCTAAAGCTTGGTTTTCGTCTTTGCCTAAAAATAGTATTGATTCTTGGAACAAGTGCAAAGATGCTTTTATCTCTAAGTATTTTCCTCCCACTAAGATCATCTCTCTTAGAAACGATATTATGAATTTTAAGCAACTTGATCATGAACATGTTGCACAAGCTTGGGAGAGGATGAAATTAATGATACGTAATTGCCCTACTCATGGTTTGAATTTGTGGATGATTATACAAAATTTTATGCCGGATTGAATTTTGCTTCTAGAAATCTTTTAGATTCGGCCGCGGGAGGCACTTTTATGGAAATCACTTTAGGAGAAGCTACTAAACTCCTAGATAATATTATGGTTAATTATTCTCAATGGCACACTGAAAGATCTACTAATAAAAAAGTGCATGCGATAGAAGAAATTAATGTTTTGAGTGGAAAGATGGATGAACTTATGAAATTATTTGCTACTAAGAGTGTTTCTTCTGATCCTAATGATATGCCTTTGTCTACTTTGATTGAGAATAATAATGAATCTATGGATGTGAATTTTGTTGGTAGGAATAATTTTGGTAACAACGCGTATAGAGGAAACTTTAATCCTAGGCCTTATCCTAGCAATTCCTCTAATAATTATGGTAATTCCTACAACAACTCTTATGGAAATTTTAATAAGATGCCCTCTGAATTTGAGACTAGTGTTAAAGAGTTTATGAATTCGCAAAAGAATTTCAATGCTTTGCTTGAAGAGAAATTGCTTAAAGTTGATGAATTGGCTAGGAACGTTGATAGAATTTCTCTTGATGTTGATTCTTTAAAACTTAGATCTATTCCTCCTAAGCATGATATCAATGAGTCTCTCAAAGCCATGAGAATTTCCATTGATGAGTGCAAAGAAAGAACCGCTAGGATGCGTGCTAAGAAAGATTGTTTTATGAAAGCGTGTTCTTCAAATTTCTATGAAAATAAAGATGAAGATCTAAAAGTTATTGATGTGTCCCCTATTAAATCTTTGTTTTGCAATATGAATCTTGATAATGATGGGACTGAATATGATCCACCTTTACCTAGAAGGCGTTCCAAAAATTCGGAGTTTTTAGATCTTGATGCTAAATTTGATAAAAGTGGGATTGAAGAAATCAAAACCCTAGATGTTGATAAACCCACTATTTTGGATTTCAAGGAATTTAATTATGAAAATTGCACTTTGATAGATTGTATTTCCTTGTTGCAATCCGTGCTAAATTCTCCTCATGCTTATAGTCAAAATAAAGCGTTTACTAAACATATCGTTGATGCCTTGATGCAATCTTATGAAGAAAAGCTTGAGTTGGAAGTTTCTATCCCTAGAAAACTTTATGATGAGTGGGAACCTACTATTAAAATTAAGATTAAGGATCATGAGTTCTATGCTTTATGTGATTTGGGTGCTAGTGTTTCCACTATTCCCAAAACTTTGTGCGATTTGCTAGATTTCCGTGATTTTGATGATTGCTCTCTAAACTTGCACCTTGCGGATTCCACTATTAAGAAACCTATGGGAAGAATTAATGATGTTCTTATTGTTGCAAATAGGAATTATGTGCCCGTAGATTTTATCGTTCTTGATATAGATTGCAATCCTTCATGTCCTATTATTCTTGGTAGACCTTTCCTTAGAACGATTGGTGCAATTATTGATATGAAGGAAGGGAATATTAGATTCAATTTCCATTAAAGAAAGGCATGGAACACTTCCCTAGGAAGAAAATAAAATTACCATATGAATCTATCATGAGAGCCACTTATGGATTGCCTACCAAAGATGGCAATACCTAGATCTATCCTTGCTTTTATGCCTAGCTAGGGGCGTTAAACGATAGCGCTTGTTGGGAGGCAACCCAATTTTATTTTTAGTTTTTTGCTTTTTGCTTCTGTTTAGGAATAAATATTTGTTCTAGCCTCTGGTTAGATGTGTTTTTATGTTTTAATTAGTGTTTGTGCCAAGTTAAACCTATAGGATCTTCTTGGATGATAGTTATTTGATCTTGCAGAAATTTCCAGAAACTTTCTGTTCACGAAAACAATTGTTAAAAATCACCAGAACGTGATAAAATACTGATTCCAATTGCTGCTGATCAATAAACAAATTGCCTAGGTCGTCCTATTTTGGCTGATTTTTTGGAGTTCCAGAAGTTTGCGTTAGTTACAGATTACTACAGACTGTTCTGTTTTTGACAGATTCCGTTTTTCGTGTGTTGTTTGCTTATTTTGATGAATCTATGGCTAGTAAAATAGTTTATAAACCATAGAGAAGTTGGAATACAGTAGGTTTAACACCAATATAAATAAAGAATGAGTTCATTACAGTACCTTGAAGTGGCCTTTTGTTTTCTTTCGCTAACGGAGCTCACGAGATTTCTGTTAAGTTTTGTGTTGTGAAGTTTTCAAGTTTTGGGTGAAAGATTTTGATGGATTATGGAACAAGGAGTGGCAAGAGCCTAAGCTTGGGGATGCCCATGGCACCCCCAAGATAATCTAAGGACACCAAAAAGCCAAAGCTTGGGGATGCCCCGGAAGGCATCCCCTCTTTCGTCTACTTCCATCGGTAACTTTACTTGGAGCTATATTTTTATTCACCACATGATATGTGTTTTGCTTGGAGCGTCTTGTATGATTTGAGTCTTTGATTTTTAGTTTACCACAATCTTCCTTGCTGTACACACCTTTTGAGAGAGCCATACATGATTTGGAAATTGTTAGAATACTCTATGTGCTTCGCTTATATCTTTTGAGTTATATCGTTTTGCTCTAGTACTTCACTTATATATTTTAGAGCACGGTGGTGGATTTGTTTCATAGAAACTATTGATCTCTCATGCTTCACTTAGATTATTTTGAGAGTCTTAAATAGCATAGTAATTTGCTTAAATAATCCTAGTATGCTTGGTATTCAAGATTTGTAAAAACTTTCTTATTAGTGTGTTGAATACTATGAGAAGTTTGATGCTTGATAATTGTTTTGAGATATAAAGATGGTGATATTAGAGTCATGCTAGTTGAGTAGTTATGAATTTGAGAAATACTTGTGTTAAAGTTTGTGATTCCCGTAGCATGCACGTATGGTGAACCGTTATGTGATGAAGTCGGAGCATGATTTATTTATTGATTGTCTTCCTTATGAGTGGCGGTCGGGGACGAGCGATGGTCTTTTCCTACCAATCTATCCCCCTAGGAGCATGCGCGTAATACTTTGCTTTGATAACTTGTAGATTTTTGCGATGAGTATATGAGTTCTTTATGACTAATGTTGAGTCCATGGATTATACGCACCCTTCTTCCTTCCACCATTGCTAGCCTCTCTAATACCGAGCACTTTTCGCCGGTATCATACACCCACCATATACCTTCCTCAAAACAGCCACCATACCTACCTATTATGGCATTTCCATAGCCATTCCGAGATATATTGCCATGCAACTTTCCACCGTTCCGTTTATTATGACACGCTCCATCATTGTCATATTGCTTTGCATGATCATGTAGTTGACATCGTATTTGTGGCAAAGCCACCGTTCATAATTCTTTCATACATGTCACTCTTGATTCATTGCATATCCCGGTACACCGCCGGAGGCATTCATATAGAGTCATATTTTGTTCTAAGTATCGAGTTGTAATTGTTGAGTTGTAAGAAAATAAAAGTGTGATGATCTTCATTTTTAGAGCATTGTCCCAAGTGAGGAAAAGGATGATGGAGACTATGATTCCCCCACAAGTCGGGATGAGACTCCGGACGAAAAAAAGAGGCCATAAAAAAAGAGAAAAGGCCCAAATAAAAAAAAAGAGAAAAAGAGAGAAGGGACAATGTTACTATCCTTTTACCACACTTGTGCTTCAAAGTAGCACCATGATCTTCATGATAGAGAGTCTCTCATTTTGTCACTTTCATATACTAGTGGGAATTTTTCATTATAGAACTTGGCTTGTATATTCCAATGATGGGCTTCCTCAAAATGCCCTAGGTCTTCGTGAGCAAGCGAGTTGGATGCACACCCACTTAGTTTCTTTTGTTGAGCTTTCATATACTTATAGCTCTAGTGCATCCGTTGCATGGCAATCCCTACTCACTCACATTGATATCTATTGATGGGCATCTCCATAGCCCGTTGATACGCCTAGTTGATGTGAGACTATCTTCTCCCTTTTTTGTCTTCTCCACAGCCACCATTCTATTCCACATATAGTGCTATATCCATGGCTCATGCTCATGTATTGCGTGAAGATTGAAAAAGTTTGAGAATGTCAAAAGTATGAAAAAATTGCTTGGCTTATCATCGGGGTTGTGCATGATTTAAATACTTTGTGTGGTTAAGATAGAGCATAGCCAGACTATATGATTTCGTAGGGATAACTTTCTTTGGCCATGTTATTTTGAGAAGACATGATTGCTTTGTTAGTATGCTTGAAGTATTATTATTTTTATGTCATTATTAAACTTTTGTCTTGAATCTTTCGGATCTGAATATTCATACCACAATTAAGAATAATTACATTGAAATTATGCCAAGTAGCACTCCGCATAAAAAATTCTGTTTTTATCATTTACCTACTCGAGGACGAGCAGGAATTAAGCTTGGGGATGCCTGATACGTCTCCAACGTATCTATAATTTTTGATTGCTCCATGCTATATTATCTACTGTTTTGGACATTATTGGGCTTTATTATTCAATTTTATATTATTTTTGGGACTAACCTATTAACCAGAGGCCCAGCCCAGAATTGCTGTTTTCTGCCTATTTCAGAGTTTCGTAGAAAAGGAATATCAAACGGAGTCCAAACGGAATGAAACCTTCGGGAACGTGATTTTTAGGAAGAATATGATCCGGGAGACTTGGACCCTATGTCAAGAAACAAAAGAGGAGGCCACGAGGTAGGGGGGCGCGCCCACCCCCCAGGGCGCGCCCTCCACCGTCGTGGCCCCCCTGTTGCTCCACCGACGTACTCCTTCCTCCTATATATACCTATGTACCCCCAAACGATCAGATACGGAGCCAAAAACCTAATTCCACCGTCGGAACCTTCTGTACCCACGAGATCCCATCTTGGGGCCTGTTCCGGAGCTCCGCCGGAAGGGGCATCCATCACGGAGGGCTTCTACATCAACACTATAGCCTCTCCGATGAAGTGTGAGTAGTTTACCTCAGACCTTCGGGTCCATAGTTAGTAGCTAGATGGCTTCTCTCTTTTTGGATCTCAATACAATGTTCTCCCCCTCTCTCGTGGAAATCTATTCGATGAAATCTTCTTTTTGCGGTGTGTTTGTTGAGACCGATGAATTGTGGGTTTATGATCAAGATTATCTATGAACAATATTTGAGTCTTCTCTGAATTCTTTTATGTATGATTGGTTATCTTTGCAAGTCTCTTCGAATTATCAGTTTGGTTTGGTCTACTAGATTGATCTTTCTTGCAATGGGAGAAGTGCTTACCTTTGGGTTCAATCTTGCGGTGTCCTTTCCCAGTGACAGTAGGGGCAGCAAGGCACGTATTGTATTGTTGCCATCAAGGATAACAAGATGGGGTTTTTATCATATTGCATGAATTTATCCCTCTACATCATGTCATCTTGCTTAAGGCGTTACTCTGTTTTCATGAACTTAATACTCTAGATGCATGCTGGATAGCGGTCGATGAGTGGAGTAATAGTAGTAGATGCAGGCAGGAGTCGGTCTACTTGTCTCAGACGTGATGCCTATATACATGATCATACCTAGATATTCTCATAACTATGCTCAATTATGTCAATTGCTCAACAGTAATTCGTTCACCCACCGTAAAATACTTATGCTCTTGAGAGAAGCCACTAGTGAAACCTATGGCCCCCGGGTCTATCTTCATCATATTAATCTTCCAACACTTAGTTATTTCCTTTGCTTTTTAATTTGCTTTTATTTTACTTTGCATCTTTATCATAAAAATACCAAAAATATTATCCTATCATATATATCAGATCTCATTCTCGTAAGTGACCGTGAAGGGATTGACAACCCCTTATCACGTTGGTGCGAGGATTTATTTGTTTTGTGTAGGTGCGAGGGACTCGCGCGTAGCCTCCTACTGGATTGATACCTTGGTTCTCAAAAACTGAGGGAAATACTTACACTACTTTGCTGCATCACCCTTTCCTCTTCAAGGGAAAACCAACGCAGTGCTCAAGAGGTAGCAACGTCCCATGAACTCTAGATCCAGCTGAGGCCGAGGGAGAGTTTCGTCAGCACGACGGCGTGGCGACGGTGATGATGAAGTTACTGACGCAGGGCTTCGCCTAAGCACTACGACAATATGACCGAGGTGGAAATCTGTGGAGGGGGGCACCACACATGGCTAAGATCAACTTGTGTGTCTATGGGGTGTCCCCTCCCCCGTATATAAAGGAGTGGAGGAGGGGGAGGTCCAGCCTCATGGGGCGCGCCCAAGGGTGGGATTCCTACTCCTAGTAGGAGTAGGTTTCCCCCCTTCCCTAGTTGGAGTAGGAGAAGAAGGAAGAGGGAGAGGGAAAGAAGGAAAAGGGGGGCCGCCCCCCCAATTCGGATTGGGCTTGGGGGGGGGGGGGGCGTGCGCCTCCCACTTGGCCGCCTCCTCCTCTCTTCCACCATGGCCCACTAAGGCCCATTAACTCCCCGGGGGGTTCCGGTAACCCCCCAGTACTCCCGAAAATGCCTGAACTCATCCGAAACCTTTCCGGTGTCCAAACATAGCCTTCCAATATATCAATCTTCATGTATCAACCATTTCGAGACTCCTCCTCATGTCCGTGATCACATCCGGGACTCCGAACAACCTTCGGTACATCAAATCACAAAACTCATAATACATATCGTCATCGAACGTTAAGCGTGCGGACCCTACGGGTTCGAGAACTATGTAGACATGACCGAGACTCATCTCTGGTCAATAACCAATAGCGGAACCTGGATGCTCATATTGGTTCCTACTATTCTACAAAAAGCTTTATCGGTCAAACCGCACAACAACATACGTTGTTCCCTTTGTCATCGGTATGTTACTTGCCTGAGATTCGATCGTCGGTATCATCATACCTAGTTCAATCTCGTTACCGGCAAGTCTCTTTACTCGTTCCGTAATGCATCATCCCGCAACTAACTCATTAGTCACATTGCTTGCAAGGCTTATAGTGATGTGCATTACCGAGAGGGCCCAGAGATACCTCTCCGACAATCAGAGTGACAAATCCTAATCTCGATCTATGCCAACTCAACAAACACCATCAGAGACACCTGTAGATCATCTTTATAATCACCCAGTTACGTTGTGACATTTGATAGCACACTAAGTGTTCCTCCGGTATTTGGGAGTTGCATATCTCATAGTCATAGGAACATGTATAAGTCATGAAGAAAGCAATAACAACAAACTAAACGATCGTAGTGCTAAGCTAACGGATGGGTCTTGTCAATCACATCATTCTCTAATGATGTGATCCCATTAATCAAATGACAACTCATGTCTATGATTAGGAAACTTAACCATCTTTGATTAACGAGCTACTCAAGTAGAGGCATACTAGTGACACTCTGTTTGTCTATGTATTCACACATGTACTAAGTTTCCGGTTAATACAATTCTAGCATGAATAATAAACATTTATCATGATGTAAGGAAATATAAATAACAACTTTATTATTGCCTCTAGGGCATATTTCCTCCAGTCTCCCACTTGCACTAGAGTCAATAATCTAGATTACATAGTAATGATTCTAACACCCATGGAGTCTTGGTGCTGATCATGTTTTGCTCGTGAGAGAGGCTTAGTTAACGGGCCTGCAACATTCAGATCTGTATGTATTTTGCAAATCTCTATGTCTCCCTCCTTGACTTGATCGCGGATGGAATTGAAGCGTCTCTTGATGTGCTTGGTTCTCTTGTGAAATCTGGATTCCTTTGCCAAAGCAATTGCACCAGTATTATCACAAAAGATTTTCATTGGACCCAATGCACTAGGTATGACACCTTGATCGGATATGAACTCCTTCATCCAGACTCCATCATTTGCTGCTTCCGAAGCAGCTACGTACTCCGGTTCACACGTAGATCCCGCCACGACGTTTTGCTTAGAACTGCACCAACTGACAGCTCCACTGTTCAATATAAATACGTATCCGGTTTGTGACTTAGAGTCATCCGGATCAGTGTCAAAGCTTGCATCGACGTAACCATTTACGACGAGCTCTTTTTCACCTTCATAAATGAGAAACATATCCTTAGTCCTCTTCAGGTATTTCAGGATGTTCTTGACCGCTGTCCAGTGATCCACTCCTGGATTACTTTGGTACCTCCCTGCTAAACTGATAGCAAGGCACACATCAGGTCTGGTACACAACATTGCATACATGATAGAACCTATGGCTGAAGCATAGGGAATGCCTTTCATTTTCTCTCTATCTTCTGCAGTGGTCGTCCATTGAGTCTGACTCAACTTCACACCTTGTAATACAGGCAAGAACCCTTTCTTTGCTTGATCCATTTTGAACTTCTTCAAAACTTTTTCAAGGTATGTGCTTTGTGAAAGTCCAATTAAGTGTCTTGATCTATCTCTATAGATCTTGATGCCCAATATATAAGCAGCTTCACCGAGGTCTTTCATTGAAAAACTCTTATTCAAGTATCCTTTTATGCTATCCAGAAATTCTATATCATTTCCAATCAACAATATGTCATCCACATATAATATTAGAAATTCTACAGAGCTCCCACTCACTTTCTTGTAAATACAGGCTTCTCCAAAGTCTGTATAAAACCATATGCTTTGATCACACTATCAAAACGTTTATTCCAACTCCGAGATGCTTGCACCAGTCCATAAATGGATCGCTGGAGCTTGCACACTTTGTTAGCATCCTTTGGATCGACAAAACCTTCTGGTTGCATCATGTACAACTCTTCTTCCAGAAATCCATTCAGGAATGCAGTTTTGACATCCATTTGCCAAATTTCATAATCATAAAATGCGGCAATTGCTAACATGATTCGGGCGGACTTAAGCATCACTACGGGTGAGAAGGTCTCATTGTAGTCAACTCCTTGAACTTGTCGAAAACCTTTCGCAACAAGTCGAGCTTTGTAGACAGTAACATTACCGTTAGCGTCAGTCTTCTTCTTGAAGATCCATTTATTCTCTATGGCTTGCCGATCATCGGGCAAGTCAACCAAAGTCCATACTTTGTTCTCATACATGGATCCCATCTCAGATTTCATGGCCTCAAGCCATTTCGCGGAATCTGGGCTCATCATCGCTTCCTCATAGTTTGTAGGTTCGTCATGATCAAGTAACATGACCTCCAGAAAAGGATTATGGTACCACTCTGCTGCAGATCTTACTCTGGTTGACCTACGAGGTTCAATAGTAATTTGATCAGAAGTTTCATGATCAACATCATTAGCTTCCTCACTAATTGGTGTAGGAATAACTGGAACGGACTTCTGTGATGTACTACTTTCCAATTCAGGAGAAGGTACGATTACCTCATCAAGTTCTACTTTCCTCCCACTCACTTCTTTCGAGAGAAACTCCTTCTCTAGAAAGGATCCATTCTTAGCAACAAATACATTGCCTTCGGATCTGTGATAGAAGGTGTACCCAACAGTCTCTTTTGGTTATCCTATGAATACACATTTCTTTGATTTGGGTTCGAGCTTATCAGGTTGAAGCTTTTTCACATAAGCATCGCAGCCCCAAACTTTAAGAAACGACAACTTGGGTTTCTTGCCAAACCACAGTTCATATGGTGTCGTCTCAACGGATTTAGATGGTGCCCTATTTAACGTGAATGCAGCCGTCTCTAAAGCATAACCCCAAAACGATAGCGGTAAATCAGTAAGAGACATCATAAATCGCACCATATCTAATAAAGTGCGGTTACGACGTTCGGACACACCATTACGCTATGGTGTTTCGGGTGGCGTGAGTTGCGAAACTATTCCGCATTGTTTCAAATGAAGACCAAACTCGTAACTCAAATATTCTCCTCCACGATCAGATCGTAGAAACTTTATTTTCTTGTTATGATGATTTTCCACTTCACTCTGAATTTTTTTGAACTTTTCAAATGTTTCAGACTTATGTTTCATCAAGTAGATATACCCATATCTGCTCAAATCATCTGTGAAGGTCAGAAAATAACGATACCCGCCGCGAGCATCAACACTCATTGGGCCGCATACATCAGTATATATTATTTCCAACAAGTCTGTTGCTCGCTCCATTGTTCTGGAGAACGGAGTCTTAGTCATCTTGCCCATGAGGCATGGTTCGCAAGCATCAAGTGATTCATAATCAAGTGATTCCAAAAGTCCATCAGCATGGAGTTTCTTCATGCGCTTTACACCAATATGACCCAAATGGCAGTGCCACAAATAAGTTGCACTATCATTATTAAACTTATATCTTTTGGCTTCAATACTATGAATATGTGTATCATTACTATTGAGATTTAGTAAAAATAGACCACTCATCAAGGGTGCATGACCATAAAAGATATTACTCATATAAATAGAACAACCATTATTCTCTGATTTAAATGAATAACTGTCTCGCATCAAACATGATCCAGATATAATGTTCATGCTTAACGCTGGCACCAAATAACAATTATTCAGGTCTAAAACTAATCTCAAAGGTAGATGTAGAGGTAGTGTGCCGACGGAGATCACATCGAATTTGGAACCATTTCCCACGCGCATCATCACCTCGTCCTTAGCCAATCTTCGCTTAATCCGTAGCCCCTGTTTCGAGTTGCAAATATGAGCAACAGAACCAGTATCAAATACCCAGGCGCTACTGCGAGCATTAGTTAAGTACACATCAATAACATGTATATCAAATATACCTTTCACTTTGCCATCCTTCTTATCTGCCAAATACTTGGGGCAGTTCCGCTTCCAGTGATCAGTCCCTTTGCAGTAGAAGCACTCAGTCTCAGGCTTATGTCCAGACTTGGGCTTCTTCACTTGAGCAGCAACTTGCTTGCCGTTCTTCTTGAAGTTCCCCTTCTTCCCTTTACCCTTTTTCTTGAAACTGGTGGTCTTGTTGACCATCAACACTTGATGCTCCTTCTTGATTTCTACCTCCGCAGCCTTTAGCATCGCGAAGAGCTCGGGAATTTTCTTATCCATCCCTTGCATATTATAGTTCATCGCGAAGCTTTTGTAGCTTGGTGGTAGTGATTGAAGAACTCTGTCAATGACACTATCATCAGGAAGATTAACTCCCAGTTGAGTCAAGTGGTTGTGGTACCTAGACATTCTGAGTATATGTTCACTGACAGAACTATTCTCCTCCATTTTGCAGCTGTAGAACTTATTGGAGACTTCATATCTCTCAATCAAGGCATTTTCTTGAAATATTAACTTCAACTCCCTGAACATCTCATATGTTCCATGACGTTCAAAACGTCGTTGAAGTCCTGGTTCTAAGCCGTAAAGCATGGCACACTGAACTATCAAGTAGTCATCAGCTTTACTCTGCCAGACGTTCTTAACGTCATCAGCAGCATCTGCAGCAGGCCTGGCACCTAGCGGTGCTTCCAGGACGTAATTCTTCTGTGCAGCAATGAGGATAATCCTCAAGTTACAGACCCAGTCCGTGTAGTTGCTACCATCATCTTTCAACTTAGCTTTCTCTAGGAACGCATTAAAATTCAAAGGAACAGTAGCACGAGCCATTGATCTACAACAACATAGACATGCAAAATACTATCAGGTACTAAGTTCATGATAAATTAAAGTTCAATTAATCATATTACTTAAGAACTCCCACTTAGATTGTCATCCCTCTAATCATCTAAGTGATCACATGATCCAAATCAACTAAACCATGTCCGATCATCACGTGAGATGGAGTAGTTTTCAATGGTGAACATCACTATGTTGATCATATCTACTATATGATTCACGCTCGACCTTTCGGTCTCAGTGTTCCGAGGCCATATATGCATATGCTAGGCTCGTCAAGTTTAACCCGAGTATTCTGCGTGAGCAAAGCTGACTTGCACCCGTTGTATGTGAACGTAGAGCTTATCACACCCGATCATCACGTGGTTTCTCGGCACGATGAACTGTCGCAATGGTGCATACTCAGGGAGAACACTTATACCTTGAAATTTAGTGAGGGATCATCTTATAATGCTACCATCAAACTAAGCAAAATAAGATGCATAAAGGATAAACATCACATGCAATCAATATAAGTGATATGATATGGCCATCATCATCTTGTGCCTTTCATCTCCATCTCCAAAGCACCGTTATGATCAACATCGTCACCGGCTTGACACCTTGATCTCTATCGAAGCATCGTTGTCGTCTCGCCAACTATTGCTTCTACGACTATCGCTACCGCTTAGTGGTAAAGTAAAGCAATTACATGGCGATTGAATTTCATACAATAAAGAGACAACCATATGGCTCCTACCAGTTGCCGATAACTGTTACAAAACATGATCATCTCATACAACAATTCATATATCACGTCTTGACCATATCACATCATAGCATACCCTGCAAAAACAAGTTAGATGTCCTCTACTTTGTTGTTGCAAGTTTTACGTGGCTGCTACAGGCTTAGCAAGAACCGTTCTTACCTACGCATCAAAACCACAATGATTTTTCATTAAGTGTGCTATTTTAACCTTAAATAAGGATCGGGCGTAGTCACACTCGATTCAGCTGAAGTTGGAGAAACAGACACCCACTAGCCACCTGTGCGCGAAGCACAGCGGTAGAACCAGTCTCATGAACGCGGTCATGTAATGCCGGTCTGGGCCGCTTCATCCAGCAATACCGCCGAATCAAAGTATGACATGCTGGTAAGCAGTATGACTATTATCGCCCACAACTCTTTGTGTTCTCCTCGTGCATATAACATCTACGCATAGACCTGGCTCGGATGCCACTGTTGGGAACGCAGTATTTCAAAAAATTTCCTACGATCACGCAAGATCTATCTAGGAGATGCATAGCAACAAGCGGGGAGAGTGTGTCCACGTACCCTCGTAGACCGAAAGCGGAAGCGTTAAGTAACGCGATTGATGTAGTCGAACGTCTTCGCGATCCAACTGACCAAGTACCGAACGCATGACACCTTCGCGATCTGCACACGTTCAGCTCAGTGACGTCCCACGAACTCTAGATCCAGCTGAGGCCGAGGGAGAGTTTCGTCAGCACGATGGCATGGTGACGGTGATGATGAAGTTACCGACGCAGGGCTTCGCCTAAGCACTACGACAATATGACCGAGGTGGAAATCTGTGGAGGGGGGCACCGCACATGGCTAAGATCAACTTGTGTGTCTATGGGGTGCCCCCCTCCCCCGTATATAAAGGAGCGGAGGAGGGGGAGGGCCGGCCTCATGGGGCGTGCCCAAGGGGGGGATTCCTACTCCTAGTAGGAGTAGGTTTCCCCACTTCCCTAGTTGGAGTAGAAGAAGAAGGAAGAGGAAGAGGGAAAGAAGGAAAGGCCCCCCCAATTAGGATTGGGCTTGGGGGCCGCGCACCTCCCACTTGGCCTCCTCCTACTCTCTTCCACCATGGCCCTTTAAGGCCCATTAACTCCCCGGGGGGTTCCGTTAACCCCCCGGTACTCCAGAAAATGCCCGAACTCATCCGAAACCTTTCCAGTGTCCAAACATAGCCTTCCAATATATCAATCTTCATGTCTCGACCATTTCGAGACTCCTTGTCATGTCCGTGATCACATCCGGGACTCCGAACAACCTTCGGTATATCAAATCAGAAAACTCATAATACATATCATCATCGAACGTTAAGCGTGCGGACCCTACGGGTTCGAGAACTATGTAGACATGACCGAGACTCATCTCCGGTCAATAACCAATAGCGAAACCTGGATGCTCATATTGGTTCCTACATATTCTACGGAGATTGTCGGCGTCAAAACTGGCGGATCTCGGGTAGGGGCTCCCGAACTGTGCGTCTAAGGCGGATGGTAACAGGAGGCGGGGGACACGATGTCTACCCAGGTTCGGGCCCTCTCGATGGAGGTAATACCCTACTTCCTGCTTGATTGATCTTGATGATATGAGTATTACAAGAGTTGATCTACCACGAGATCGTAGAGGCTAAACCCTAGAAGCTAGTGAGGGAGTCCTGGATTAGGGGGTCCTCGGACAGCCAGACTATATACTTTAGCCGGACTGTTGGACTATGAAGATACAAGATTGAAGACTTCGTCCCGTGTCCGGATGGGACTCTCCTTGGCGTGGAAAGCAAGCTTGGCAATACGGATATGTAGATCTCCTCCCTTGTAACCGACTCGGTCTAACCCTAGCCCCCTCTGGTGTCTATATAAACCAGAGGGTTTAGTCCGTAGGACAACAACAATCATACCATAGGCTAGGTGTGGGTAAAGGGTTTAGGGTTTAGGATCACATAGGCCAGAGGGTTTAGTCCGTAGGACAACAACAATCATACCATAGGCTAGCTGTCGGTGTCAAAACCGGCCTATGGTATGATTGTTGTTGTCCTACGGACTAAACCCTATGGTTTATATAGACACCGGAGGAGGCTAGGGTTACACAGAGTCGGTTACAAGGGAGGAGATCTACATATCCGTATTGCCAAGCTTGCTTTCCACGCCAAGGAGAGTCCCATCCGGACACGGGACAAAGTCTTCAATCTTGTATCTTCATAGTCCAACAGTCCGGCTAAAGTATATAGTCCGGCTGTCCAAGGACCCCCTAATCCAAGACTCCCTTAGTAGCCCCTGAACCAGGCTTCAATGACGATGAGTCCAGCGCGCAGATTGTCTTCGGCATTGCAAGGCGGGTTCCTCCTCCAAATACTCCATGGAAGATTTCGAACACAAGGATAGTGTCCGGCTCTGCAAAACAAATTCCACATACCACCGTAGAGAGAATTATATTTCCACAAATCTAATCTGCTGACAGCTTTTCATAACGTGACGTACTGCCGTGGTCTGGTCATGACGAACCGTTTTTCCGAGCCTGCCACTGCACGTGTTGCGAGGCGGTTTTATTGGCACGTCCTGTCGAAGCAGAGATCGTGTTCCTTTTTTCACGGGATTCTCATCAATACGGTCGTGGGTAACCCCATCGTGCCTGCTGGTATGACTCCTCGATTTTAGGCAAGTTCCAAACGGCCACGCGGAGGACGCTTGATATTCACCCTCTTTATAAAGGGGCCAAGGCCTGTCCTTTTCTTCTCGCACTCAATCAAATCCTTCCCCCACCTCGAGTTCCAACACCCAAGGCTCAGGCTAGGCGCTTTGGACCTTTAGTCATGTCCGGATCCAACCTTCAGGGTCGGTGGATGCCCTCCTCTGTCATAGAGGAGGACATCAAGAAGCTAAGAGAAGCCAGGTATCTGACCGCCGAAATCTCGCACAGGCTGCCTGCTCGAGGGCAGGTCATCCCCACTCCCGAACCCAATGAGAGTGTCATATTTATTTCCCACTTCCTCCGAGGGCTAGGCTTTAGTCTTGATCCCTTCGTCAGAGGGCTTATGTTCTACTACGGGCTCGATTTCCATGATCTGGCTCCGGATTCCATCCTTCACATCTCGTCGTTCATTGTTGTGTGTGAAGCCTTCCTCTGCATCACCCCACACATCGGCTTATGGCTCAAGACCTTTGATGTGAAGCCGAAGATGATTGAGGGCGGCACGCAGAGTGCGGAGGCGCCATAATAAACAAAGGCGCCGATGCTCCATGGCCAAAGGGTTCCTTCCCGGAGACATCCAAGTTATGGCAGCGGGAGTGGTTTTACATCACCGCTCCCCGAAGCGCTAAGTGGGTAGCTGCCCCCGCCTTCCGTCTGGGCCCCCGCCACAATTGGCGTCATGGGTCAACAAAGGGCTGGACTGGGGGCCAGCTAATGATGTGCCGAAGTTGCAGAGCCGCATCCGAGATCTCTTCAAGGGAGATGTCAGCCTTGTCAAGGTAATGCAAGTCATGCTAGTTCGTCGGGTCCTGCCATGCCAACATCGACCTCTCCGTATGTGGGAGTTCAACCCGGAAGGACCGCGAACTATTCAGCAATTCTTCGGCGCGACGCTCGAAGAGATGTATGGATTGTTCTTCGGATCACGAATAAAGTGTCCGGACGCCATCGAGGATACGGGTCTGAACTGCAATCGTCCAGACACCCAAGTAAGTAATTCCGCGGCCGAACACGTTGTCTTTTAATTTACCACAACATCATTCTGAAAAGTCGCCTTTTGACCAGGACAGGATAAAAAAGGCGAAGATGATCAGGTGTTCGGCCCCCCTTCCCGAGGGCTCACCGGATCCTGTACTAGCCGGGATGCTTGAGCTTGCACCTTATCAAGCGCCATCAGGGGAAGATAAAGGGAGGAACAAAGAAGCTGAAAGCGAGACTCACTCATTATCCATCCAAACCGGGGGAATTAGTGCCTCCGCGAAGGAGGATAACCGGGGAGAAGAATCTAAAATTCCCTCTCCCCAAGGAAGGAAGAGGGCCGCCTCTGAAGACTTGGAAACAATGGTTTTCAAACGAGGGAAGAAACCTTTGTCAGAGGGCCCTACCCCGGAGGGCATCCTTACCGCACAATACCCGCAAGGGGACCAGCCCTCCATCGAGCTGTAAGTAAACAAAAGTACTTTATAGTAAATATACCCTGCTTCAGTTCTGAGAACAATAACCGAGATGTATGTCTTGTAGTTCGGATCGTAGCCCTTCTCGACAGAGTTCGTCTTCGGGGGATCTTCTTCCGGAGATGATGGAGAGCGAAACACCTCCCCGTGCCTCCCCACCTCGTGATGCGGACGACCCTGAGGTGTCGTCACGGAGGATTTCTCCTGATCCGCCAAGGCCAGAGGGTAACCCTTCGGCCACCCGAAGTTCGGGGTATTCGGCTCCTAAGGAGAGCAATAGAAAGAGTCCAGGACTGTCCGGTGCGCGACCAGACGCACTGATGAATCTTCTGGAGCAAGCAGCTATCTCAGAAGCGCATCGTACGCTAATGGGTACGGTGGTTGAGAGGATTTCATCCGTCGAGAGCGGGTTGCATGAAGCTTTTATGAGCCTGCTGAGAGGCTTTGAGGTACGCAAAGTAATATATATTTTTTGACGGTACCGCACATGCTAGGTGTGCCCTATGCAGATAGTAGCCCCTGAGACTCTGGTTGCTGTCGAAAAAGACGGCAAATAGAGGATCATAGTCCCAGGTAATAACCGTGTTGCTTTCACGTGCAGGCGGCTGAGGGTCCGGTGGCTAGCCGGACTGGTGAGTTTGCCGAACTGAAGCGGCAACTTGATGCGGCAGATGCCGACATCGTGCTTGTAAACAAGCGACTTGACGAGGCACATGGTATGTATTCTCCTATGATCAACCCACATTAAGAGGAGCATGATGCTAGTATCTGTAATATGCTGTGACTGCAGATGGAGCTGTCGCCTTGGAGACCCTTCGGGCGGAACTTGCCTGAGCCAAGGAACAAGCCAGGAAGAGTGATGCGGCCGCCCTAAAGGCGGTCGAAGAGCTAAGAGCCGAACAGGCTGCGCATTGCCAGAGCAAAGAGAGAATAGCCAAGATGGCTGTTGAGCTGAAAGATGCCACCGGCCGTTATGAGCTTCTTGAAAAGGAAAGCCGAACAAAGACGGCGGACCTGGAGAAATCCACGGTAGCAGCCAAGGAAGCCCGCTCTAAAATCAGAGCGGCGAAGGAGGAGCTATGTCAAGCCGGAGATATCGCGGCTGGGAAGCCCTTTTTGTTGCGGACGAAGTTCGGAGATCCTAAGTATGCCCTTCTGGATCAATTATGGAGTCCTGCGAACGCGTACCTGGATTTGGCAGCAAGTGCTGCTGATGCAACCAAGTTTTTTGAAGATCAAAAAGATCACGAAGTGGAAAAGTTGTTTTGGTCGCAGTTCAATGCTCCGGCGCGTCCGCTGCTGTTAAATGAGCAAATGGCCGAGTGGGGCGAGCTCCATAGGTTGTCCGGGCTTGCCATGAGGTCTGTTGTGGATCATCTTTGGCTGGAGGGACCAAGGCTGAATAGTTATTTTGGCTTAGTGCAACGATTCCTTGGTGCTGTGCCGCATATCGACGCTGTGAAGAGGTCGGCGTGCATAGAGGGTGCGCGGATGGCTCTTGCCCGTGTCAAGACATACTGGGAAGAGATGGAGGCCACCGCTATTGCAACCCAGAGTTCGGCCGTAGGCCGGATATCGGCCGAGCACTATTTTGAAGAAGTCTTAGAAGGCGCTCGTTTAATAGAGGCTTAGTGCTAGAAGAGTATCATGTTCTAGTGACATGTATCCCAATTGTAAGAACAATGTTATTTGAATTATAAAGGTTGTGTTTATACTTTTGCCTGAAAGTATTATTATGCCTCCTGTGCGGTCGTTTATGTATGTATATATATATACTGAAAGTTTGCAGTCATCGGCTTCAGCCCCCACGCATATAATGCGGGGGTGTTCGCAAAAGCGCGTCTTCACACTTGATCCAATGTCTTGGTCCATTAAGGAGGTGGTAGCGCGGCGAACGAGCCAATCAGACTATGTTGCTTTAACACTTTCACTTAACCATAGGAGTTTGACAGTGGGGCTACTATATAGCCCCTGGTATTTCCGCGGCTATCCGAATACGGTGCGCGTACGTACATGACTGGGAAAACCGGCCCTTCGTTAATGCGGAGGAATCCCGAAGATTCCGCTAAGTCATCGAGTGGTTGACCAGTCTCGCGCTTTATCATGACAGTCAGTTTTCGGCTTTCTCTACTGAGGCGCTCATCCGGATGAACCAGGGCACAATCGCAGTAGTTCTCCCGGTGCCACCTTAGCCGATAGAGCGGAACGTAAGGTAGCAAAACGCGGGAGCCGGGCAAACCCAACATTTGACCAAAGACATGATCCGGAGCTGATGCATATAAGGCCAAACTCGCGACGCCGAACACTCCCTAAGGTATCCGGTCTTTACAACATATACCAGGCTGAGTAACGCCCTTGATAATGAACCCCGAGTGTCCACGTACGTGCATTATTCTGACGTGGCGAAATGCCAATAACGTCAGCATCCCTCTCGGTTATACTGAGTATCCGGAGGATGTGAAGCAACAAGAGATAGTAAAAAAGGTTTACACAGGGTCTTAATCTAAAAAGAAACCTTTGAGCGGGGCCCTGCTGCATGTCTGCGCCTGTGTCTCCGTTGTGCCGTATCCTGGAAGGGTGTAACACGATTATCATCCGCAAAAGAGAAGAACTTGAGTGAAAGTTGTCGTGCGAAAAATTGGTTATTCTTAATAAACCATTAAAATTCAAGATAAGTAAGGTCGAGCCGAACTGTAGTCCTTTTTACATGCGGGAAGCCCCTGGTACCGCCTATGGAGGTATATCCATCAAACCAATCTCAGGTTTATCTAAGCTGTTACAGCTAGTGATGTGCCGGACTCGTCTAGCCGTGTCCGCGGTCTTGACGACCGATCATTTATTCTGGTTGGAGAGGCCGTTTAGTGTTCGGCTGCTAAAGCCGCCACACGTTCTTCCACGCGCAAGGAACACTCTACATTTCCGCTAATTGTGATGATGCCACGTGGACCGGGCATCTTAAGCTTAAGAGAAGCGTAATGCGGTACTGCATTAAAACGAGCGGAAGCTGTTCTTCCGAGTAGTGCTTGATAGCCGCTTTGGAATGGAGCGATGTCGAAGGTTAACTTTTCACTTCGGAAGTTGTCGGGAGAACCGAATACAACCTCTAATACTAGAGAGCCCGTACAGCGGGCCTCTGGGCCTGGTATTACTCCTTCAAAGGTAGTATTGCTTTGGCTGATTCTTGTCGGGTCTATCCCCATTTTGCGGACTGTGTCCTGATATATCAGATTAAGACTACTGCCGCCGTCCATGAGGACTCGGGTGAGGTGAAATCCATCAATGATGGGATCAAGGACCAATGCGGCAGAACCGCCATGACGGATACTAGTGGGGTGGTCCCTACGATCGAAAGTGATCGGACAAGAAGACCATGGGTTGAACTGGGGCGACTGGCTCCATCGTATAGACGTCCCTTAGTGCATGCTTCCGTTCCCTCTTGGGAATATGAGTTGCGTATATCATGTTCATCGTTTTCACTTGGGGAGGAAATTTCTTCTGTCCTCCTGTGTTCGGTGGCCGGGCCTCCTCATCGTCGCTATGCAGCCCCTTTTCCTTGTTTTCGGTATTCAACTTGCCGGCCTGCTTGAACACCCAGCATTCCCTATTGGTGTGATTGGCTGACTTATCGGGGGTGCCGTGAATTTGACACGAGCGATCAAGTATGCGGTCCAAACTGGACGGGCCCGGGTTGCTTCTTTTGAACGGCTTCTTCCGCTGACCGGATTTAGAGCCACTGAATCCGGCATTGACTGCAGTGTCTTCGGCGTTGTCACCGTTGTTGCGGCGCTTGTGTCTGTTGCGACGTGGTCTCACTAAAAAAAAGACACATCGGTGACATTTTGGGCCGAACGAATTTTTTTTCTGTCATACATATGACACTTCTATGACGATAATTGTGACAAAACCCGGTATCATCATAGATGTGGTGGGCTCCTACTTCTATGACACAAAATCATGATAGAAAATGGGCTTTTCATCCTGGGCGGGCCGGAGACGCAGCTGCATGACATTCTTTGGGCTGTCCATGACGGAAAAAACCGTGGTAGAAGCGAGGGGGAGGAAAATTTCGGGGAGTTCCCGGTTACGGTGGGAGGTCGGGGGCCGAGCGATGCGCGTTTCTCTCATACACGTACGCGCGTGTGTGCGAGGCGTTGGCTCTAACTGAACCCGAGCGAGGCGTTGGGCTCTAACTGAACCCGAGCGATTGCACTGCAGGCTACGCGTTACTGAACCCGAGCGATCGAT